>NW_026863550.1:0-116265 GCF_026571515.1 Ruditapes philippinarum
GTTCACTGTATTTATTTAGTTACCATGCCAGCATTATCACCTTGAATTTGACATTGGAGCCACTGACGCATCATGGTTATAGCAGTTGTCAAGCCGGGTGTCTTCATTGAATTGTCGTCTTTCTTATAAACTTAACTGGGTTTCACTTCCATTATATCATATAATGTTTTGAAATGTGTTTTTTATTTATTTATTTATTTATTTATTTATTTATTTATTTATCCTATGTTTTATATATTTTTTGCAAGCTGATAGTCTATGATTTTCTACAAATACATATAGGTAAAGGTACAGGAAAGTGTGTCACTAAAATTGATACATGCATAAGAGTGCACAAGTGTGCACATTCCGCTATCCTATGTAAATAGTGTTTTTTTAATTATTTATTTAAAAATAGCAGTCTTACATTTTACTAACGACAGAGATGGTTTTTCATCTGGTTATTCAGAAAATAACTGGACACTCACCGTCTAGAAGTCCTGGCCCTATCAAAACATTTATTTGTCAATGTTCTTAATTATAGGCCCCATTTTGACCAATCTGGACCAAACATCCTGCTTATGATTATCATTGCTTTATGAAACTAACATTGGTTATATGAAATGGTTCATAAACGAAATGTTGGAACATTTTGATTAACAAAGAAACAACTTTTTGTACAGGTAAGTGTTTGTTAGCAAACGTAAATGAATTTATATATGTCTGACGCCGCACAGTCGCGCGACAACTTTAATAGAATAAAAGAAGATTTAACAAACACTAAATAATTAAAAGTACTGTCCGTCTTTAGAAAGAAAAAACATTCGCGACTATTAGAAAATGTCAGTCCTTTAAATAAAAATGCTTTTTCTGCAGATTATTCTAAACAAAATTAGCATCTGAATACATTTGAACCCAAAGCAATAACGGGCGAGTGATTTGATGTCGGCTACCTTTACAACTCGCCTCCGGAAGACATATTACTTCATGTATTATATTTAATGTTAAGTGTGTATAAGGTTATTTAATGATGTCAAAATATATATACATGAGTTATATATTTCAGCATTCATGTCTGCATTCTCGGTGAAATCTCCCAATTCCTACAGCATTATCAATGGAACTTACAAACTGACATTTTCCAGTACAATTTACCAATATGGTAATGATTTTAGTATCTCGAGAGGAACTTACACATGTAGCAAATCCGGTGTTTACCATTTTTCTGTTACATTGGTAAAGAAACGGTCATCATCGAGGGTTGATATGGTTTATTGTTATCTTTACAAGAATAGACAACCTCTGATTAATATAAAAGTTGATCCAACGGACGATGAAACAGACAAAGGAAGTGCTGCTGTCTCTCAGTCTATTGTGACTTATCTTGATGTCGGGGACACTGTGTACCTTACTGGATGCAGCAATCCGCCAAGCACATACATGGAATCTTGGTCAACATTTACTGGATTTCTCCTATATGACAACAATTGAATTTTGTATTTTTCCGGAAAACAAATTGTTCTTAACTAAATCTGTTGTTTCGAATAATCTTATTTTCAATACAGTGCTTAGGAAATTAACAATGTTTGTCTATGGTTGTGAAAAAAAAATTCAGTTATAACATTAAAAGCACTTTTGTTAAAAGTACGAATTCATCCTGTTATGGAATTAAAGCCGATAATCGGATTTTTAGATGGAGTTTTTGTATATTTGTATATCAAGTTGTTTTAACTAAGCCATTCATGCTTAGTAACAGATTTATAAAGATTTACACTGCATGTAAATAACACTTTTGTCTGAAATTTGCTTCTGCTGAATTAACTATAAACTAATAAGAATGCATTGTTGACATTAGATTGACTGATGCTTATTGTTCACTAAATATGTTTCTTATTATATTATAGAAGGTCATGTTTATTCGTGAAATAAATAAATTTGAGTACAAGACTTGGTATTCAATTACAGAATAAAGTTTTTAGTAGTTAACAAAATGAGCAGTTATTATTAAGTTATAAATATGATAATACTTTTGAAGACAGGTGCATGAATTTCGATTTCATCTTCGTGAATTCACACTTATAACTCTTCAATATAGTACGGAATTCACGAATTCAACTTCATGAATTCACGGTTTAAACTTCACGAATTCACGAAATCAACTTCATGAATTAATATTTTCAAATTCCCGAATTCAAGATTTCATATTCACGGAGCTGATATTGTGAATTCACGAAATTGAAATAGTGAATTCATGGAGCTGAATTCGTGAAGTTTAAATCGTGAATTGAAGGAGTTGAAATCTTGAATTCACAAGTTGAAATCGTGAATTCAGGGGTTGAAATCGTGAATTATGTACATGTTTTTTGAATTCTGTGTATGAATAAGTTAAAATTGTGAATTGTGAAGATGAACCCTCGAATTCAAGAAGTTGAAATGTCACCAAGTTGTTATTTAGTTACCATGCCAGCATTATCACACTGAATTTGACATTGGAGACATTGACGCATCATGGTTATAGGGTGTTTCTTATGGAATTGTCGTCTTTCTTATAAACTTAACTGGGTTTCACTTCCATTATATCATATAATGTTTTTAGTTTTGAAATGTGTGTTTTTTTTATTTATTTATTTATTTATTTATTTATTTATTTATCCCATGTTTTATATATTTTTTGCAAGCTGATAGATTTTCTACAAATACATATAGGTAAACGTAGAGGAAAGTGCGTCACTAAAATTGATAAATGCATAAGAGTGCACAAGTGTGCACATTCCGCTATTCCTATGTAAATAGTATTTCAATTATACATTTAAAAATAGCAGTCTAACCTTTTACTAACGACAGAGATGGTTATTCATCTGGTTATTCAGAAAATAACTGGACACTCACCGTCTAGAAGACCTGGCCCTATCAAAACATTTATTTGTCAATGTTCTTTATTATTTAGGCCCCATTTTGACCAAGCTGGACCAAACGTCCTGCTTATGCTTATCATAGCTTTATGAAACTAACATTGGTTATATTAGGGCTAAAATGAAATGGTTCATAAACGAAATGTTAAAACATTTTGATTAACAAAGAAACAACCTTTTGTACAGGTAAGTGTTTGTTAGCAAACGTTAATGAATTTATATATGTCTGACGCCGCACAGTCGCGCGACAACTTTAATGGAATAAAAGAAGATTTAACAAACTCTAAATAATTAAGTGGTTGAAATTAACAAAGCTAGAGTAAGGAACGCTGATTTAACAATTTAGTGGTTGAAATTAATAAAGTATAGAGTAAGACACGCTGATTTAACGATATAGTATTGAATGACAAGTTGGTGCAGATTTAAAGAATTAAATCACAGTATCAAAGATTATGAAAATAAAAACGATTTGGTTGGACAAAATATGAATAATGACTTCAAAGTAAAGCTCAATTTTAGAATAAAATTTCGATCAACTGTTGAATCTTGTAAAGTTATTATACTTTTATTTTTCTTAAATTCCATAAAATGCTTGTTAGTCCACATTCATTTATTAAATCTATCAGATTTTTTAGTGGTCCCAGTATACTGCGGACTAACAACAATTTATTCAGTTCATGTAATATGAAATCTTTTTTTCCACTTTACAACACCTGAATAAGACGAATGGCTGTTTAAATAACCATGCAGACATGTTATGTATTTGAAAAGTAAATCGAATTTACTGGAATCCTGGTATGGACAGTTCCTAATTCAAGCATTTATTAATTTAATATCAAATTAATTTGATAGGTTATATCTGAGTAACCGTTGGTTTGTGTGCTTGTTGTGTAATGTTTTCTTGATATTTGATTTATATTACTATAATGTTTTATTTAAGGCACATTATGGCCTAAAAATGCTTTAATTCTCATTTCTTAAAATCTTTCTATTTGTTGGTGTACTTCTATAGTTTCACCTGCCATCTTTCTTCTGTTGATTTTTGGCCATAAGTACAGTTATACTGATTTAATATTTTATATCGAAGTCAAAATACTACTTTGTTAAAATTTTCTTTTCATGGCAAATAATTTCACATTTATCGGTTTTAAGCATCTTACGTGCTCAAAACAATTATTTAATAAACAAATGCGTGCCCTCCCTAAAGAAGTAAAAGTTAAGTCGATTCTGAGGCATAATGTGCCTTTTATAATTATACAGATGCAGAATGCTATAATTTGCTGTTGTGTCAGTAGCTTTTATCCGGTTCCTAGACTACTATATGGTAAAATGTTTAATATATTGTTATATGGCATGGTGTTGTACAATTGTATAACCTGATGAAAAATAATTAAGAGTTATCTACACCTTACATGAACCTCCACTTTTTAACTTGTCTACAATCAGCTTTTTTATTCCTCACAAACTTCATTTCTTAACAAAGGCCTACGGTATTTATTTAACAGGTAGTGGATAGACTTTCTTTACTTATGCATGCAAGCGCAAATTATTGAATCTTGAAGATGATATTCCACGATTCGTCTTTTGTCTGCTGTAAAATCCATGTTCTGTTATCCAAACTTTTTATATATTATTATAATTATGCTTTCTGCAAAATAAACTTTTCGTATACTACCATTTTGAATAATTGTTGTTGTGTTGTTTTGTTTTATTTTTCTAAATAGAGTTTAATAGATGGCCTTTACTGCAATATACATCAAGCTTGACTAAGAACGGTCACATGTTCTTAAAGCTGCATGCCTCCAGATGATCCAAATATTTCAAGAAAACCAAACTTGGGGGAACATGTATTAAGATTTTAAGTAATAACGATTCAAGATAAAAGTAATAATTTACATGTTTGATTAAGACTGGTATTGCAGTACTTATTACCATATTTCTACTGCGTAACTGCATGTTTTGACCTCTTTTTGGTTATTTGTGTGGAATGTAAGTGTAAATTACTTTCTTTGTTCACTTCACAATATTTTACTTTAGAGTATGTTTTCAAAATTGTCATGGTAATTAGCATGAATCTGGAAGCATGCTGCTTATAATTATGGGCAGAACGAAAAATTGTATCTACAATTCAATACAAACATTTGATTATTTCTTCAGAATATTTAATATATCCTTATAAAACATTGTATATCTACATAATAGGCAATAACAATAATGTAAAAATCAATAAACAATAACAAGAGTCAAACCTGGAAGACAGAAGACAAATTGTTTTCAATATGTAAAATCATACTAGCAAAAAATAAGCAACAGCTTATATGCAATTGATCCATATCACATGCTTTCAAAATGAAGATAAGTATAATATTACCAGCAATTTTGATAGTATGGTTTAGAAATTTTCAAATTTGGCATGTTACACAGTCTATCCTGACTGGTTTTGAAACAGACAGAAACTAATCATGACTGTATCAATACGGACACGTTCAACCCCCCTGTTTTGTTAGAGAAACATTTATTTTTTTTCAGGCATTTTTTAAAAAAAAAAATTTCAAAACCTTTTAGTATAAATGAGGCAATTTTGAAAACAATTATAAAAAATAAGTAGACATTTTGAAAATAATTAAAATATGAATAAAGTTTCCCTCTCCCTTTACAAAAGTAATTCAAAGCACCAAGGAGCAGTGTAAGAGGAACTTTTACATGAGCATAATTTCAAAATGGAATGTTATACATGTGAAAATGATAACAATCAATTGACTAGAAGAAAATCAGACAAAGAGTTCCAATTTAAAGAAGAAATTATGATTTTCATACCTCAATATCCATGGAAAATATAGAATAAAAATAAGTGTGTAAAACATAAATGACACCAAAGATCTCTACAAAAAAACAGTCTGCTAAAAGAAGAAACATAAAAAGGAATGTGTAAGAAAGGGGAATATTCAGTGAAAGAAAGATTTGAGAAAAGAATGAAGACAAAAAAGATGGACAAGAGTAAGAAAACTAACACAAAGACAGCAAAATCAAGGAAAAGTAAGAAAACTTCAGCAAAGACTTTAAATTAAGTTAAAGTACACAGAAAGTGACAAAGGATAGATAATGCGACAAAAGAAAGAAATAATAACAGACATGTCATGAGAGGGAAATTCATTAACAGAAAAAAACAGACACAAAACACAAACTCTGACTACATTTAAAATGTATGGTTAAAACAATACATTTTGAAGAAGTTTCTTAAAATATATATGAATTTAGATGATCATTTGTTGAATGCAGTTTCTTTGGAATATGTAACTTAGTTTGATTTACTTTATCTCTTGTATAAAATACATTGATTCAGTTGCTATGAGTGATAACTATTGATAATTTTCAGCTAAGTTGACACAGAAAAAAAAATCCAAACAAAACTTTGTATGTGTGTGTAAAGTATACACTTTTAGTTTCTAAATTACATTAACACTGCCATCTTACACGAAGAAATATTGTAAGTTAGAAAAGTCATAAAAAATGCTTTGGTGTAAAACGTTTAAGTCTTTTTATTGTTTTGCCAACTTTTCGTACACTTCAGCATATAACTTATATTCGTGTTAACACATCATTATTCATGACAAACTTATCTCATATTCTTATCTATCGATAAAGCACCGTTACAATGAGAAGGCACGTAAACAATCCAGAAAGCACCCAAGCATGTTTTTTGCACATGTTTCAACAAAAGATTTGTTCCCTTTCTCTTCAATAGAGTATAATTCGAAGATTGTTCACACATCACTCTCAAACATTTGCTTCTTTTGAGTACCGCCAGGATTAAAGTTCTGTAACAACAATTCAATTTTCAAACGCCGAATTTCATTGTCACGTGCCTGAAGTTGCAGCTGTAACATTTTGGCATCTGTGTCGTTGACATTTCACCTTTGACCTCGGAGAGCAGGCTTTTCTTCAACTGTAATTAGAGTAGCAGAATTTTCTTAGGCTAGAAAAATAAAGAATTGTTTGCATATTATAATATGGTGATTAACAAATCTACGGGTACATGCCAATTTAAAAACTCTACGCTTATGACATTGGTGTCATCTTTTTTCTGACTGCTGCATTTGTTTACCCTTGATTGAAAACAAGTTTTTGCATCTTTTCTTTAACTCTAATCATGCAAGTGCTTGATCACTGGAACTAACCACTCATGATGTCTTTATAGGAAATGTGGCTGTTATTCGTAGGGATATAACCTAGGATCCAAGCTCAATACTTCTGATCCAATATTATTATTCTTATTTCATATTAGAAAGTTTAGTTTTAAAGCTGAACACAAATAGCAGTATAATGATATTATTTACTGTACACCTAATTTATATGTATGACAGAAGCAAAGAGAACAATGTGTTTAGCATCTCTGTTTTTCTTCTGAACTAAAACCAATCATCTCTAGCTGTCCGATGCCCATTATGTCTCAAAAATGCTATTATTTTAATTTCTCAAAAAACGTATTTTTGGTATCTTACGGTTGACCTTATAGATTTAACTATCTTTACTTCTTTTCATTTATTGGAATTTGCTATAATTATTGTGAATCAATATTTTGTATGAAAGTCAAAATACTACTTTGATTACGTTTTGCTACCATAACGCCACATAGCTGCACGTTAAGCATCACTTTCTTTCGCTGTTAAACATGTCATATAATATGCTCTAAATGAATTATCAAAACATTATTTATAAACAAATGTTTGCCATTTCTAAAGAATTTTATTTTATATATGGATTTAACATTTTACTTTATGTTAAATTTGTAAAAGGTTAGTCAATGTTGTCAAAATATGCATGTGTGTAATATATTTTAGTACTTATGTCTTCATTCTCGGTGAAAACTCCAACAACTTACAGCAGCATCAATGAAATTTACAAACTGGCCTTTTCCGGTATCATTTACCCGTATGGCAATGATTTTAGTATCTCGACAGGAACTTATAACAAGCCCGGCGTGTACCATTTTCCTGCAACATTGTTAAAGAAAATGGCATAATCAAGGGTTGATCGAGTTCATTGTTTCCAAAACAAGAATGGACAGTCTCTAATTATTATAAGAATTCACCCAACTGACGATGATACAGACAAAGGAAGTGCTGCTATATCCCAGTTTATTGTGGTAAATCTTGCTATCGGGGACATTGTGTACTTAACTAAATGCAGCAATCCAAGCACAAGCATGGACTATTGGTCTTCGTTAACTGGATATCTCCTATATGACAGAATAGAATTTAACAGCCTATGTAACCCATCATATAAACACGCATAGATCACGAGATCGGTTTGAGTGCGAGCCTTGTAATCTCGTCATTGTGGGTTCAATTTCTGAGCTGGCCAATTAAACTTTAAATAAAGGTCCCTTGAGTTCTTAACACTTGGCAAGCTTAAGAACAAGGAGAAGCTTCTGGAATTAGACCATCTTTCAGTATCTATATCTTGCAGTATCCAATGACTAATATCTTCTACACACGATACCTTCAATCCTCCATTTATAATTATATATTGTTTGTTATTCTTTCGTCACACCTAAATTATATTACTTATTCCCTCTATCATTCTATGTTATAAATTACGCAAGAATTGTGCAATAATAACGCCGAATCTGTGCAATAAATTGGCAAAACAAACAACGCGGTAATAAAACGGACCAATATACCTGAATTGCTAAGACATTTCATTCTAAAAAAATATCCAGAAAAATGAATGTTTTTTCAAAATATAACGATGTTTTCATATTTAGTATATCCAGGACCATTTTCCAAACAATTCATATTAATGTATATTGGAATGCTCAAGATATGTGTGCCATGGTGTTGCATAATCGTTTTGAGAGCAGCAAGCATTTTTATTGTTAAAAAAAGCTATAAAATCCGGTCGTCCAAACTAATGATAGTGTTAACATTGACTGAAAATTATAGTGGCAAAATTCTGCCATCAGTTGACCATATAATTATCGCTTTAACTACCTGACTAACTAGTTAGTTTTCATGTAAACAAGATAGATAACAGATATTTATCAGACTAACTAGATACTTTTCCCGTTAGATGGATGCATCTTCAAAAAACACTAAAAATTGCACAGAACTGACAACACTTACCAGTTTATTAAGTAAATATGTATCCCTTGCGTTTCTTATTATTATCTAACACGTTATGTGGTTACCTAGAAAGTTTCATGTTCCAGTTAAATAACAAATAATTATATTATTATCTACAAACATTTTGTGTTAGATAGTTCACTGCTTAAATATCAGGTAATTATGCGCATAACTAGTTTAATGTTCAAATAACAGATAATAGATAATGCGGAGTACTTTGGACATACGTATTCCTTGCGTTTGTATTATTAAATGATACATAAATTGTTATCTAGCAAACTTATGTTACAAGATAAATATTAGATAAGTATCGAACTATCTACATAATTTTCCCATTAGCTAGTTACCTAGTAAGAAAAATATTAGATAATCTTCTGTATAACTAGTTAAATTTTCTTTGAACTGATAAAAGGTAATATATGTCCGAAACATTCTGTATTATCTATTAACTGAAAATATATCTTATTATACAGATAAGTAATAGAAAGAGCACCGAAACACGAGGCTATCTGATTTGTACGAGGGGGCGTAGCCCCCGAGTTTTAATCAGATTGCCGAGTGTTTTGGTGTTCTTTCTCTTTTGTATCATAGTCAAACATAAAAGCACGTTCCCTGTTGTCACAATATGAAAACGCGGCAAAAATGAACCAATAAACGAACATCTGAATATGACATTTCTGTCGCTTTCCCTTTCTCTGCCGGCACAATATGTAAACCCCAGCAAAAATGAGCCAATCAATGGGCATGCTCTGGGATGCGGGTAACTAATACCCGCACTCGAGTTAACGCACTGTGCATGTATATGTATACAATTTAACCCTGACACATTTTTAACCGAAAGGTCTCCAAACTATGATACAATTATCTGATACTTAAGTTAACAAACACAAAAGTTTTATAGATATACAGGTAATTATCTATTATTTTACTGGTAAGTGCTGGCAGTTCTGGGCACTTTTTAGTAGCTTTCTTTGGACGTTAAATACTTAATATTTGTTATTTATCTATCTAACAGATAAAAATGTAGCTAGTCTGATAAGTAATAGAAAGAGCATCGAAACACGAGGCTATTTGATTTGTACGAGGGGGCGTAACCCCCGAGTATTAATCAGATTGCTGAGTGTTTTGATGTTTTTTTTATCTTTTGTATCATAGCCAAATATAAAAGAAAAACGTTCCCTGTAATAAGTAAACCCCCTCAAAAATGAGCCAATCAATGGGCATGCTCTGGAGTGCGGGTAACTAATACCTGCATTCCAGTTAACGCACTGTGCATGTTTATGTATACGATTTAACATTGACACATTTTCAACAGAAAGGTAAACACGACAACTAACTATTTGGTCAAATAGTTAACGCAGTAAATACATGGTTAACTTTTAGCAGAAATATGCCACAATAGAAAATAATACTGAAATTCAGAAAATTTTACGTTTTGATGTGTTCGCAAGTCACAGTCTTTTTACATGCTGGCTTACAGACTTTATCAAGCACTTCAAAGAATTAAAAGTTTTTAATGGTATTTCTGTCAATTGAAACATTTATAAACACCAACTTAACAAAATGAATAGACAACCATATGAAATGTATGAATAAGAAAGCATTTTATCAACAAGGTAACAATTATTTTCACCTAATAATTTTTTCGTATACGCCTAGGCCTTTAACGGTCTGTGAAATTTCAACCAACATTTGTTCTTACCGAAGTAACGCCAGATGACTCAGACAAGCATTAATACGTCATGTTTGAAGTTCGGTAAGAAGTGAAAACAATGATTGAAACCCAAGATATATACATCATTGCCTAAATAGTACTAGAAGGGCATTTTAATCGTGGTATGATCGACCCCACCGTAAAGATTTTGTCGTACAGTTTTTCTGTTTCGACAACCATAATAATGTGTACGATGTATAGAAATATAGAGGATATTTGTTTAGTTCAGGGCAAGATCGGAATATATTTCACCGAGTAAGCACCAAAAGGTATATTTCACGAGTGGCGCAGCCACGAGTGAAATTTGAACTTTTGGTGTTCACAAGGTGAAATATATTTCGATCTTACACTAAACTAAACAAATTTTATTTTTATTATATGCAAAGAAACGTTTTAAAAAGACATTAAACCTAATACTGAATGAAAAGCGCGCCAAAAAATTATACAACGTGACGGCATTTACGACGTCACGTCATTAAGTTGGTACCGAGTACTGTGCACGCTGGTATTTCACTGAAACAACGTAAGGGGCTTAAATTCAAAACAGTGAAATTATCAAAGTGGTAATTTCACTGTTTCAAACAGTGAAATTACCAGTTTTATATCACTGATATATTTTTATAAACCACCCAAAAGTATGTAATTAAATGTTTTCTTTACTTTCATATCTTTAAATTTGCTTATATTAGGTTAAATTTTACTTGATATATTGAAACAAAATCTTGTCAACAACTGCAGCATTAAATTATAATTTGTTTACATGTTTAGGTTTCTTAGCGTAGGTTTGACCAAAATACCGTATCCGTTCTGTGTATTCTTACTATTATGTTCGAGGTCCATATCCGAAGGCCGACGGAAAGAGCCGAAAAGTTGTGAATTATTTCGAGGTGTGAAAATGTTTTACCTAACCTTGTTTATTTGAGAATATACAAATGAAATAGGAAAATAGCTTTGAATACAATGCAGCTTTGTGTAAATATCTTTAGAAATAATTCGCAGTTAAGTATAAGCTCAAATATTGTTTAAAGATAAGAAATTGAATTGTCCAAATTGAGATCTACAAAAAATTTGCCGATAGCCATAACCGTTAACAAGCTCTGGTAACAAAAAGATATAAAGTCAAATTTCAAAGGACAATACTTTCAATACTATGTGTAACAAAGACATATTACTTAAAAACTGTACTTTTACTCAGTTGCACACATCAACATATATAGTTTTATGCTAGTGCCTCCCACATATCCTTCCAGTAAGGAAATTGTTTTCTTTGGTGATATTGTATCCTCAACTGGACATCAGGTGAAATCCCTTCTTCGGGTTGATATACTTTCCTTAGCTTGACATTCTGTCCATGTCTCGCATTGACGTTTTCTAGTCAGTATGACAGATATTAAGTGTAAAGTACCTGCCACTTATAACTTTGCAATGCTGTATGAAAAGCCAGGTTTTGTATTGTACATGACAGGTAGTACATAGAGATCTACCAGATAAAATACTGTCATGTCAAATAAGGGTAAAATCAACAAAAGTTGTATTTATAATGAAAACCCAAATTCTTAATCAAACCCATTAATGAAGAACCTTTTGTAAGCTGCTGTAAAAAGTTGTCCCGTTCTTATCTTTAGTGTTGTTATATTTTTCTGGTCCTCCAGAATCATTGTTTCTAACGCTTTAATGAGTTGACGAATGGGTACCGCTCAAGCCGGTGCAAGGGTGTTTAATGGATGTTACCCCTACGTGCAGACTCAATAAAACCGTGTCTGCAATTTTCATGTAAATTTGTTGTGATTAACTCTTCCGCGGGATCACACATTATCCGAATTTTTGCCTTTTTCTTTCTTGCAAGAGGACACTTATTCCAAACAATATACGTTCTTGTGTTAAAAGAACCTGTTTTATGAATGTGGTTATATCACTTATTGGAACACAAATGACAAATTGTAGCAGATGCATTTTTGTTTTGGTAAAAAGTATTCTTAGAAGACTTAATATTAAATTTATGAAAATAAATATTGCATAATATAATGTCTGATAATTATAACTCAGGACATTTGAAAAATCGGCAATTATCTTGACAAAATACGTATTTATTAAGTTTTACCTTTGATACAACACAATAACATCAGAGACACATGAATAATAGCCTATTGGTACTAGGTACATTTTTTTCATTGATATCATGTTTATTGCACATGTCTGTAAACGCTGTATTGTCCGAGCTTTCTTGCAAGATATATGACATATATCGACCATTTTCGACCATTTTTTTTAGTTTTTAGATAAAAATGGTATATAGACGCCAGATCCATTGCAAAGTAATCACCGTGATGATACATACTGTCAACTTAGTGCCTACCTCTACTTTCGCCTCGGCAAAAATACTTTTCTCGTTTTATCTTATCATGTACTTTAATCCTTCGAGTGTTCTGATACATATATTTAATATTTCATCAGGCACATTATGCCTCAGACATTTTCCCTTTCCCATTCTTTAGAAATGTCAAACATGTGGTTAATTATGTTTAAATAATTGGTTAAGTGCATTTTAGATTTTTTACAACTGATAACTGTAGCGTTGAACGTGAAGTTATCTGTTGTCAAGGTAGCAAACTGAAAACAAAATAGTATCTTGACTTCCATATATATAATAATATATCAATTGCCAACATAACTTAAGATGAAAAAGATAGTTGCAACAAATGAGTATTTTTCGGAAACTGTATCAAAAATAAAGTTTATTGAGAAACACAAAAAATAGAAATAAAAAATGTGGGTTTTTTATGAAGCATAATGTGCCTGTAGATTTTCATAAAGAAGACATTAAACTTAAATATGAAAGGAACGTATACAACATAATATAGAGTGTAATTGTTTGAATGGTATCAGCATCTGGTTCTTGTTTATTTTTATTCCTTTGATAAGCATGTAAACTTTACGTATACAAGAATTATAGCATCCGGGAGATTGATTGATATTTCATGAGAAAGCTATTACAGCATCCTGGAAATCCTTTTTAAATAAGAAAAAACAGTTATCTTGTTTTGATGATAAACACGTGTAAACATTCTTCCAAAGCTATTTATACACTTGTATAAAAGTCGATGCAGGTAAATTTTCTTAGGAATGCAGACTTCTTCTGGAGCTTACCACGGATATTTTATACTGCGCAGTATATAGTTAGAATGAAGTTGTTTCGTCAATGAAAGCATTGAAAATGGATAAAATAAAGTTTGCAGTTATTGTTATTATTATTACAATATTTGTAAATGGCATTAATTGTGACTCTGATTGTGACTGTAAAAGTATCAAGGAGCTACAGGAATTCATGAAGAAGGATTTATATGAAAATAAATTCGAAATTTCTAAAATGAATTCCAGGCTGAGAAGATTAGAAACTTCAATGAGGTCTTTCACAAATACTAACAACAAGGCACCAAGTACAGGTAATTGAAAACTTTGTTCAATTTGTTGTTGTATGTATATAGAAGATATAGTCTTTATCCGTGTTCTTATCTGTAAGTGTGACGATCTTTTAATTGAAATCCTTCTGAGCCGGTAGGAAAATATTTCGAAAGACATTGTCCTTGGACGATTTCTGATCAAAATCATAGTAAGCCTAAGAGACGAATTCGAGATTTCCTCTTAAGAAAGATTAAACCTATGTTATGTAAATCATATATTCATTAGTTTGTATAAGGCTCATAACGGTAACATGACGGTTACATTGAATGCGAAAAACATGACTCGAGAATCTAGCTCTCTTTAAGATGATTGAGGCATTTTGTAGTACTATTTGTTACTTAATGTTGAGACATATTTTAGGTATGCTGAATAAACCGATAAAGTTAGATATTTAACACTAAACAACTTGATTACCATATTCAGGTATTTGAGCGATAAGATGATTAAACTTAATCAGCCTGAGTAGGCTGTCAAAGGCTTGATCTTTACTGTCAATAAAGGAAACAGACCTGCTGAAAGAAACACACATCTATTGCGATGTTGACATTCAGGTAGTGTTACATAGTCTAATAAATTATTTCACCAGAAATTTAGCACCTGTAATATCGATATAACTTTATCTTCGATAGCTTAAATAATTTGATTCACTGAATGCTATCTTACAACTGTTTAACACATTTGTCTACCAACGTACTGGTTCTAACTCAGATTTGAGAATATGATGCTTGTTCTAAAAAGATCATAAGATCGTGACATGATACGCTCATAACCTTAATATCTCGCTGTGGAATCCTTACGTATCTCCATATGCGTGCCGCATAATAGATCTAAATCAATACGAGGAATCCTAAACATTGAAAATCCAAGCCAATCATGCCTAAAAATCCAACCTTCACTGACTAATTCTATGACCTAGCTGCATGCATTAATTCACTTTATTTGTTATTTTATCATTACTTCTCTAAACCGTTTTAGCCTTTCAATACCTATTTGAGCAGCATGAATTCAGAAAACAACACATCAAAGCACTTAAACGACAAAATTAGGGACTAATCCATTTCCAGTGTTAGATATACCGTTTTTTTTTTCGGAAAAAAACGTTTTTATTTAATTTCATCATCGTTGCAATATATTTTTCAAAACCTGACATAAAACTCTTTCTTTTGCTTTTTGTACTTATAAGTATATGTTTCGCATGTTATAAGATAGCTAGGTTATTATTCTCTCCTATCGTTATCAAAAGCAAAAACTTTCCTGAAATATTTATATTGACGACCTTAGAGGTTGTATGCGCTAACTCAATTCCTTTATTTGATTTTAAGTTACATTTAATGGTACCTTTAAAAACCTATTCCCAATATAGATTTCCACAACCCCAGGTATCTGTATGCACATCTATTGTGTTATTTTCACATTTTTGTGCTACTGGTTTACTCAGTGAGTACAGATACATGTGTATGAACATTGTATGTCCGCATCGCAAATTAGACGGAGAACAAAAAAGATACTTCTTTACATAAACAACTTTAAATACAAATAGACAAATGACCCTAAGGACGGTCCAATAGAAAATAAATAATATTTGGAATGACTATAACTTTAAGGAAAAATTCGTAGATCCAAAGTCATGATATGACTTTTTATAAAAGTTCTCTTATGTTTGTGTCTGGTCATTCCTGACTAGATGTTAATATATATAAAATAATGTTATAATAAAATGTTGCAAATTTGATAAGCTTAGGAACACCTAACTGGTCCCCGATCATAAACAAGGGGTATCATAATACCAAAATGTTCGTTTTAGTCCTTAGATTACGAAATTGGATTTCATTTTCTCATTTTCCCGGAAAGTGCTGGGGGACTAAGAACTTAAGAAAACAGAACACCTGTGAGACTTGCCAAAAGGTTCGGTATTTGGAAGTTTCCGGAATTCAAAAGTTCGGAATTATCTGAAAAAGTAGAAACATTGAACACCAATTGTTTAAGCCATTATGAAAAATTTAGAAAGCTCATTAAATTCATACAATGGAAAAAAAGATGAAAATTAAAAAGTTACAACTGCATTGTATATTAAATTTCATTATCACTTGTAACTAAAGATGTTAATACAAAAGCATAATTTCATGTTATACCAGCTATCAATAACCTGTATTTTTTGTTTTTCATCACAACATACTTCTCATTTTTTATTGTTCACACTTAAATCAAGTGTTTTACATGCTTGACAAGTTGTAATTGTAATAGGTGTCAAGATAAATAGTTTCTGCTAATTGGAAGATACTGACATTTTGAAGGTTTTACAATCTCAATTATAAAATTCCTTCACACCTTTTTCAATTTCCGGATTTTGGAAGTAAATTTGAATCGATATAGCCCAAATCTTACCAGAAAATCGTTCGGAATTCAGAATTTAGAGGTTCCGGAATTCAGAGGTATGTATAACATAGAAAACAGAAGGAGAAATTTCGAGATCCTGAAAAATGTTCGGATTTCAGAAGTTTCCGGATTTTAGAAGTTCCAGTATTCAGAAGTTACACTGTATATTACTTGAATTTTGGCATTTAAATTTAAACTTATCAATATTTATTTTATTTTTGTACCTGTTGAGTTCCTAAAATGAAGTGTTAATATGTATTTCTAATATAATTAAATTTTTAATGATAAAATTAGAAAATAATTACGAAAAATATCCGGAAAATGCTGTTTTATAAAAATACTTGAGCCAATTTCTTATTTTTGCTCTCCATTTGATTAAAGATTGATTTCTAATAACTGATTTTAAAGAAAAAATATGTTAAGCTCGACTCAAAAAATTATAATAAAAAAATTAGGTAAAATAAAAAAATAATAAATAGAAAATAGAACTATTGTTACAGTCATGTCGGTGTTGACTTTGCCGTCAGCAAACTTTAACCGTAACCATTACTTTTTATTGTCTTCATACTTGGCAACAACAACTTTTAGGGCAAGACCTTTAAGCAGACAAAACTAACCTTGACCTTCATTCATAAATGACCTTGATCTGTAAGGTCAAATGTATAAATTTTGCTTTTTTTTTTTGCTGATTTTTGCCATAAGTGACAATAACTTTGTATTTTTAATGGATTGTCTTCAAGCTTTAATATAATAATATTATTAGGATAGACCTTCTAGTTAACCAGACAAACCTTGATCATCACTTATAAATGACCTTGACCTTCAAGGTCAAATTATAGAAATTTTCAATTTTTTGTTGTAACTGGGTATAACTTTGTTAATAATAAATGGATTTACTTCATGTTACATAACATTCTTTAGGATAATACTTTCATGTATATTTTATTTAAATTGACCTTGGCTTTTTATGACATTGACCTTGAAGGTAAATTATTGAATTTCCACGGATTTTGCTACAATTGACTGCAACTTGGTAACTAAACAATGGATTATCTTCATACATTGACAAAAGAATATTTTTGACAAGACCTTTTAAAAGGTGAACTGACATTGACCTTGAATTTTAAATAGCCCTGACTGTGAAGGTGAAATTATTAAATTTTGGTTAAATTGTCATAATTTTGTTATTTATGTACGGATTTTATTTATACTTGAACACAACACTTTTGTTATCAAAAGATTTATTTGATCAATACGATGTGACATTGACCTTAAGCTGACCATGACTGTCAATGTTAAATTAATGGAATTTTCTTTTTGGTTTTGTAACTAGCTATATCTTTGTTATAATTTATAAATTTATAACCTTTATTTTCAGACACTTTTAGATCAGGACCTTTATGTATATTAAACTGAAATTGACCTTAACTCATGAATGACATTGACCTTGAAAGTCAAATAATTGAATATTTACATATTATCAAATAATTGGCTGTAACTTGGTTATTTAAATAATGGGAAACAACCTTTTGGACAAGACATTCTAAAAGGTTAAACTTACCTTGACCTTTAAATGACCTTAACCATCATGGTCAAAGTATTGAATTTTGGCTGTGGCTCTTGCAAAATTCAAAATCTAATACATGTATTTAAAAATTTTATTTAATTACATTTTATGGGATAGTGTGTACTTTAAGTGGGTGGGTGAATACTGCAAAAACCTTAAAATAAATTTATTTTTGACTACTTAAAAGACTTAAATATATCTTTTAACAAATTTCAGAGTCAATGCTGTATAGACAATGCGCTAATTGTAAAATATGAAAATATAAGTATAATTTCAATTATAAAATGCTTAAAAATTAAACAGCAAATATGTTTACACGTTCTTTATTTATTTTCCTTCCTTCATGAATGTTTACACATATCTTTCTAGCATATAATGTTCCAGTTAACCTGGTGGAGGAAGACCTCAGATGCCCTTCCGTGCATTATTTCAGGCACGAACGAGCACCTGAGAAGAACCTCCAACGTTGCGTAAGCTAGCTCAGGACAGCTTCCTAACATGAAAGAATCCAAAGTACCTGTCGGGATTCGAACCCACAGCGGTGAGGGGCAAATGGTTTGAAGTCAACGACCCTAATCACAAAATTGTCAAACAATATATGTTAATGAATAGATGGGCTAGAAAATACTATATTTTACGATGTTGCAAATTGATAAGTTTCGAAATGCAATAAGATCAAAATTTTTATATGTTGAACTGATTTTTTTGCATCGTTTAATCCAATGTAAATGGTTTTTTTTTCTTGCATATCAGACGGATGTATGTGTAAGTTTGATCCATGCTGGAGGTTAAATAAGATTAGTTACATGCTGAAAAGAACATCATTTCGGCAGGTTTTTAAGAATGAAACTGCATGCCATAGGTTGATGTCTTTCCACATGTGGCGATGAAGTTGTAATACATGTACATATGTTTTTGTAATAAAAATAGTAATGGAAGAATTGACATTTATTTCCATTAAAAGTTAATTTATTGAGGTTAACTATTTAAAATATGATAAAATATATCATATTTATAGAAGAAAGACCTGTTTGCTGTTCAGATCGATATATCTGTCTCTATGTACCCGCCCATGGGCTACCCAGCAAAAAGGTGGATTTCGTTAGGTAACCTTAGGACGGATATTACAGTCCGAACTACTGCATGTTACAGATATTATCATTCTGAAAAGCACCTGCTGTGCTTATTTTTATATAACAATTGTTTGTCATTGTCGAAATATGAGAATATGCTACTTATTTTAAAAAAATAATTCGCTCTATGCGCACAATGATAACTTATACCAGACATGCATAAAGGGATACATTTTTTGTGGATTAAATTAAATTGATATCCATTATAGTTAAATCTTAAAGGCCCATTATGCATCATAAATGATTTCATTTTTATTTCTCAAAAAGCTTTTTCATGTTGGTTTTCTTTTAAAGTATCCAAATAGGTACTCATTGGCTAATAACAATAACCAGAACCATCTTTTCATCTGTTTGTTTTTGGCAATAAGTACTATTATAGTGTATGGAAGTCAAAATACTACATTGTTTACATTTTGCTACTTTTATGAGAAATTATTTCACACTAAGGGCTACTTTGATTAAGTAACGAGTACCTAACATTCTCTAAAACCATTAGTTAAACATTATAAAATTCATGTTTGCCCTTTCTAATAAATGGCATAATGGGCCTTTAATCAATAAATAATGAAGGGAACTATTGGATTCTGTATTAACCATTTCAACTATATTGTGCAGTGCCTTGATGATTTGTTTGTGTGCTAATTTATTTTCCTATAGTTTGCTTTATGTGAAATTTTATATCTAAGTTTCTAAAATGTCTTTAGATCAGTTTTGTTCACTTTTTGTTTTGCAACTTATTTATTACCCCCCCCCCTTGCCGCTTAGGGAAAGGGTTATAGGAATCTGTTTGCAAAATATCGTGTCAGCTCCACTACGTTCCAGCTGCTAATACTAGTTTTTAAAAGAGGGCCATTATGGCCCTGTATCGCTTACTTGAGAAATATTTCTGGGAAAGGTCACAATTCTACGATCCAAAGGTCAGTAATAAGATCACATTAAGTTGTCATTTTTTAAAAGGTTAAACATTTGTATATGTCCAATAAGCAATACAACATGCCAAATATCAAAGCATTTGGCATTGTAATTTTACAAAAGAAGCTTAACATATGTTTTACTATGTAACTCTACTAAAACTTAATGACCTTATTAAGAGTAGACTTTTGACTCCAAGTGCAATCCTTATGTTTCTTTTGAAAAGGACTCTACAAAAGTAATATAAACCATGGTTGTGGGGTAACAATTGGCCCTACCCAGGGGGTCACTTAGTTAATATTGACTTGAATATAGGAAAATAAATTTAAGTATTAACTACAATGCTAAAAGCTTAGACAGATATTCATCATTGGGAATTCTAAAAGATATCTCTTTAAATCAGCTAGGGTAAACATGATAAACCCAAGGTGACCTCATTTCTGACTTTAAATCAACACTGAACAATTAAAATTAGGACCTTTTCAGGCAGTATATATCAGGCGAGCGGGCCAGGGCCATCAGGCCCTCTTGTTTTCTTATTTATCATGGAAAATACTAACTTACAATATTACTGCATTTCTAAACATATTTGATAAAATGATGCAAAGAAATTTCAACATTAATTTCAATAGCTTTAAATTTTGTGTATCTACCCCATCCACACAGTTACATACTAAAAGGACAATTTAAGTAGAGCACATTTTCGAAAAAAACGAAGCCTAATTCTTAATGTCGGATTTTATATTTAATGATAAAATATGCATTAAATATTTTGAGGGAAAAAAAGAAAGTGCAAAAATTGACTGTTAAAACATTAAGTGGTTTTAAATTGAAGAAATTACTTTTCCTCATATTTCACACCTTGGGCATTGTCTATTCAGCAATGACTCTTTAATTTTTTATAAAGAGTAGATTCAAGTCTTTTAGACAGTCAAAATATAGTAATCTGGAGTTTTTTTTTAATTTAAATAAAATTATTATTGTACCCCACCCACTTAGAAATCGATTATCCTAAACATTATACTAAAATGATTACTTTCATTGGTACATTTTGTTTGTAAAAAGTTGTTTTCTGTAAATAAGTCACATGGAAACAAATCATTATTGATTTGCAAAAAAAACAACACAAAAAACGTATAGCACATATTAAAAAAGCAACAATTTTATTAAATATTTCGCCAGGATTATCTGTTTTTATCTTAATAAAACTAAATTTAAGGAATATTTTTTTTTTATTTTAGAATGTTTAAAACAGCTATGTTTAATATTTAAATGCTGGTAAATTTAAGTAATAAATAATAAATGGTGAATTTCATATCTTTGGCGGCCATCTTGGACGCCATCTTGGATTTCATAGTCCCCCAGCACTTATGGCAAAAACGAAATCCAATTTCGTGATCTAGGGACCATACTTAACATTTTGGTATATGAAACCCCCTGTTTATGATTGGGGACCGGTTTCTCCCCTAAAATAGCGATTTTTGGAGCCTATATGTCTCCTAAACTGAGGTGATTTAAAAGATAAAAGGGAATAAGCTGTTCATTATCAGGAATCAAGGTGCATTTTAAGTAAAATTAAAAAAATTAAAGTTTTATTGGGAAGTTGACAAACTTAAGAATCTCAATCTTGATTCAAATAAAAACAACTCATAAAAGCAAACATATTCAAGACAAAAGAGGAATCAAGGAAAGAAAAATGAAGGACATAGGACTTAGGAGTTAGAAGAAGAAGAAAAGCATACAGAACAGAGTAAGGTTTGCTTTAGTAGATATATTAGAATTAAGTATAAGAAATAATTATTTTTAGATCTAAATATTAGTAAAAAGATATTGAGAAGTGTCTTCAGTTTGGAATTATTTTTAATGCTGTTCGATCATTAGTGATGTTTTTTCAATATTTTGCATGGGCAATAAAATAGCCTTTATTGACGTTTAACTATTTTGATATATGCATAGTGATTTACCATAATATGGGTATTTGTAGACTAAGCGATGTGCGTAGACACCTATAAAATAGAATATCCGAAACCCGGAAGCAAGGATTTGTGGGAGTGTCATGGGGAATTCTGAGAAAACTTCTTGAAAATACGCATTCTTGTGCTTTTTCAAAAGTATTGTACAATACCAAAAGTTGTAACAAATAAATAAGAAATAAAGAACAAATGTCCGTTCCGACCACTCTGTATGTCTCTTTAGTCGGTGATGAGTACATATCTTCAATTGAACTTTAGTATATTTTAGTTGTTTATCTGTTAATGCAATTTAATCAGAGTTGAGATTCTTATAATGTAAAGCTTCTCAACATTAATCTCAATTATCATTTAGAACCAAAAAAATCAAACACTTTTACTTTTACTTAAATTAATAAGGCATCATTTTTCAGTAGGTGTTAACAGTTTGCTCGCAAACACACAACTTGATTTGACTTCAGAAATTTCTGGCTAACACTCTACTGCTTAAGTATAATCCTTACTTTAGATTCCCCTTGTCTAAGTATGCTTTTGAGGTTTTGTGTTGCAGATCTATGTCAGATAGACTTCATAACTGAGCCTCACAGCATACTCGAAGGCATATTGTCTATGTGTTCCGGGTCGTATTATCTATACGAGCAGAAAATAGTCTGAGACGAGATTTTCGCTTATTTATGTAAAAGATAATAAACTAAATCATAGTGAAATTTAAAAAAGTCTTAGAACAAATATAAAATTTAATAAGATTTTATTTGATTAACTGTATTATGTTTACTAGCTGAAATCATTGTCCTAATCGTTTGTCAAAATCAATAAGCCAGATAGTTTGAGAATAAAATTATAAATATATTTTAGTATACACAAATAATGAGCTAAGTAGCTCAAGAAAAATTGCTTCATATATCTTTATACCCTGAGATATAGGTATATTTTCTATATATGGTCTGAGTTTAGAGCCTATCTATAAGAATTAACCGCTCGGTGCAAAAACGCTACAAAATGTTGTATAAGATTGTGATTCAATGGCATACTTTGATCTTGTAATCAGCCGTTTTTGCATTGCATTTAATCAGTATACAATGTATAACGTGAATCTCACATGTACATGATGTATGTCTACAATGGATTGTGTGCTTACAACAGATCTGTTCAATTTTTTAATGTAGCTCTCGTATCGGAATTGAATAACCCACCACGTACTTTTATACAAGAAGTATCTTTTTTAAAAAAGATACTCGGCCGAAGTAAAACTAGTTATGTTACATATGTAAATTCTTAGTTTTCAATGCAAAGTCATATAGAAGTGCGTGCATAGTTTGTATAACAATGGCATAATAATTTCTTGCATGGTTAATAATCTTGAAAAAATGCACTTTAAGATGTATGTAGTTCTAAACAAACCTATCGAGTTTCGGTAAGTGAGCTCAATTTCTAAGACTGACATCTACGCAGTAGGTAGGGCATTTATTTCTATAAATACTTGATCAATAATTGCAAAATTATATAAGAATTAAAAACATTATATGAATTGAACACATTAATAATCATATAATATGTTTAACATTTATTGATCATCATAAACTAAAAGCACCTGATAAATTCTTATTTTATTCTCGTAATCTTGTGTAAAATAAACTCAGTCACGTTTTACGTAACAATGAATTGTTTACTAGATGAGATCTGAATGCAAGAAGTATTGATAAACAGAATTTCAATATCTGAGCAATTTGTCTAGAGAGTTAACTAACTATCCTTTACATTTTATTTCATAATGACAATAACTATCCTTTACATTTTAGTTTAGAACTTTCTAAGAATGACAGGAACTATCCTTTACATTTTATGTTGAATTGCCAATGAGATTCCCAGATTTTGGTTTATTATTTCAAAATGACCTATGAAACCCCTTTTTTATATTCAGATCATCCCTTATAAATTTTACAGGAGGTCAAACTGAAAACAGAGCGGCCTTCGGCCGGAAAAAAACATTTGCTTTCCTTAGGAACTAGTGATTTTCGTAGTTTTCATTGTTTTTTCTTAGCAACCAGTGTCTTCCAACGCAACCATTTACTCCCTAAAGTAACCGTTAACATCTCTTAGCAGCTAGTGAATTATATAGCAACCATGGACTTCAATAGAAGTCAATGACTTTCCTTAGTAATCGAAGACTTATGTAGGAACCATAGATTTTCTAAAGCAATCATTGACTTCTCTTTATAGTCAGTGACTTACTAAACAATCGTTAGATTTCCATAGACGTTACCATTGACTTTTCATAGCATTCCGTGACTTTTACAGCATAATTGACTTGTGTTTGCGCTAAGTGAGTTTCATCGCAATCGTTCTTCTTAAATAATAACCAGTGACTTCCATGCTAACAAATAATTAACTAGAGCAAGGTATTTTTTAAGATGTGCACTTTTTTCTAGTGCAGATTTAATCATAAATATCAGGTTCAATAAATTGACGGAGTTCATGCTTTTCATTTATACAAATGAATATAGAGTATCCGTTGTTAAACAGTATCTATTATCGCTTTGAATATATCAAAGCTGAGAAGCTTGTGAGCATTAAGTTATATTGCGTTTTTGTTTTGACAGAATCCGGCGAACTATCAACATCTGGTGTAAAAGGCAACGAAACTCAAGAATTGTTAGAAACGGAAATTGACGATGAGATCAGTACGGGCGTTACGAACACAACAAGCAATATAAAATCGGAAATTTTAGACCAAATTGAAATGAAAGTTACGTCACTTTCTCTTCAAGTTCAAGATCTAAAGAAAACTAATGCTGTGTCAGGGAAGGTTGTGACAAAAACATTATCAGCAGAGAAAGGCAGCCGGAAAAAGTTTGAGTTCGAATTGACAAATGCAGTGGAAAACATAAGCAATTCTGTTAGTGAAATGAAGATTGAAACAGAAAGCCTTATGAACAAAAGTAGTAATAAATTGATTGAAAGATGTGACAAATCATTTAAGATGATAAAGGAAGTTATAGTGAACATTAACCAAACAATCAATGAGAAAATTAACAATATAACCGATTCTTTAAACAGTCTTACAGAAGAATTGGCTGACGCTAATAAAAAAGGTATATTTCTAAGCGATCCTTTCAAAAAAACACCGGATTTTTTCGTTCAAAATTATTTTCTAAAACTCTATTTCGTTATGGTAACTAGTTACAATAAGGTTTAACAGTACTACTTTGATTTCCTTTTACTGAAAACAAGGTAAGTGTAAGAATCTTATAACATTATTCAATGTTTCAATAACCTATTGCAAGTAATAAAGCAAGTTTGACTTTTTTTTAATTGATTTAAGCTTTACGTTTGGGAGTGAATGGTATGATATCAGGTATCTGCATATTATTTTAATAAAACGTTTTCTTAAAACGTTAACGAACCTTACTTGAAATGAATAAAAAATGACAAGATAACATCCTCTTCTTGGTTTTATTGCAAATATTTTAACATTTAAAACCGTAAGCAAATAAAACTATCAAACAGTATAAGTCGACAAGAAAAGAGGCAAAATTAATGTGTGATACCTTGATATTTTAATTTCTAAAAACAGGTTTGACTTGTTGAATTTCTACACTCGTTGAGAAACAACATACCCAAAGCCAATCCGTATTATTCCAATAACGATTTGCAAAATGATACATATACATCTATGCTGTTAGAACACTAGGTCATAAGCTTACAAAAATTGATTAACAACAAACGAGTAACAATAGCAAACGAACGGAAATTATGTGTCATATCTCTCATCATCTGAGCTAATTACCAATGCCTTCAGTATATGGCAAACATTTCCCTATAATACAAACAATTTCTTTGAAAAAAAGATTTTTAAAACATACAAATAAATGTTTACGTAGGCATACTATGATATGTTAACAGAAACATCAGATTCGTATAGTTTTTGAAAATAGAGAAAGAAAAACAGAATTCGTCAAGAAAGTTTAAAATGGCAAAATTGAAAATATTGTAAGGTCGGTTTGATTGAGCCTGTTCATGGACGGTAGTGGTAAATGCAAGCCACCGTTAACGCCCCTAGCACCGACTAAAGCAGAATTTAACATTAAACATAAACTGGTAAAATTTTGAATTTTGAAACATTCGCCGATGTGTTAATATGGTGTTATGTAGAACATTTGATGTGCCAAATTAGTGTCATTCCTTAAAAAGTGGCATATAGTCCAAAGTTAAAAAAAGACATCCGTGCGCCCTAGACGGAAAAACAATGGTTGAATAGTTAACAGGATCAGTGAAAAGGGGATCAGAGGTTCTGAAGCTTTCATATCACGAATTAGCTGTCAAAAGACAAAATTAAAAAGCAGGAAACATATTTTAAGGGTGATTAAACAGTATACAAGTTAGGTATACTGGAACACTCGACGAGAGAAATGCCAGATTGAAGAGAACTAAAAATACCTAAAACATGCACTTACAACAATAATGTCGTAATGTATGGTCTCCAAGTATCGCAAATATAACGTTATCGAAAATATAACATTCTAATTGAATGTATTGGGAGACTTTTTACTGCCACACGTCAAAAATAACACTGGAAGCCTCTACAACAACCCCATAAGGTCAGCAATGAAAATGCAATATGGGTTATCATTTGTTTGCAAACATTTTTGTAGATCTTTATACATGTTTGCAAATATTGGAACCGGGCGTGTATACAAATATTAAAGTTGATATATGCAGAGAGATTTCAGCTCAGCTCTCTTTTATCTGAGGTGATGTTAAACATTTTCAAGGCAATGTTTATTTTTATTTGAAACATAACTTTTTGGTTGTGCGTGTGTACTGTTACGTTATGCATCATACCCTCTGGAGTAAATACATCCTCATCGTTAGAACAACACTCTGGTGAGGCATCCATTTGAAAGTGTCTACGCTCAAAAATAATTACGTGTGATTTCCTGAATAGGTAGATTCACAAACTTTAAAAATACATAGCTGAAAATGGAAAGCTCCGCTGCTGACCAGTGCAGCTTACTGGTTGGTAAATATAATCAATCACCCGGAAATCCAACCCAATAGTGATCCGTTCCATCGGCAAGATATTGCAGTTCATAACGTCATTATGGCAGTAGATACATTCAGTGTGTAACAATCACCATTTTTCGAGACGACATCAAAAACAGTAGAACTACATGTAGCACATCTTTTACAATAATCTACTATTCAGTGTTCTGCTCTATGTTATAATAAATCCTTTTCAAATTACAATTAACCAATGTTATGCACATTCAGACTCTGACGCTGTTTCAAATTGCGTCTGTTATCTTGCTTTATCTTATCTATTTTATTAAAACCCACTTCATTACAGAGAAATGCTAGAAATGCTTTACTCCCTTGACAAAATCGAATATTATCAGCATAATTGTACAACACATAGAACGGCTAGAATACATTTACAATAAAATATGTGTACGCAATTTAAAATTGAAAACTGTTCGCGGCATTCATTAATTTTTAAAGCATGAAAAACTTATATGTCGTGTCAAAAGTTTTGTTATTTCCAGTCGATGGTCAGTGGGCATATTGGTCCAGTTGGACCTCGTGTAGCGTCTCGTGTGGCACTGGAATGATACTACGGACAAGAAGATGTACAAACCCAATGCTCGAAAATAATGGAAAAGATTGTTTTGGACAAAGTTTACAGAGTAGTAGATGTTATAAACCATCCTGTTCAGGTAAAGAATTATAGGAAAAAAACATTCTAGTTGTGATTGCTTCAAAAATTGAAAAGTGGTTTCTGTTTCTAAACCAAACGTCTGTTTTTAGCACTTTTTTGTTCACTCTGTTTCTTTTAGGAAATTGAAACTATTTAGAAAAAAATATCAACCATAATATAAAAATGATCAGAGCATGGGTTTGAGCTTTTATAAACATAGCATTTAATTTTTGATTATTGTCGGGTAATATGTTGTGCTTTTAAAACACTGGTGTAATATTTTATAGTTGTTTCTATTAATTCTATCATTTAAAAAAAAATCATAATATTAAAAAAGATATCTCTGCGTAAAGCATATTTTAGTATCTCTATTTAGTCGTCTTATATCAAAAGCACCATCCAGTTAACTCAATTAGTAGACCGTTGGACTGTGTATCGGGAGACATGAGTTCGATTCCAGGACTCGGCATGTCACTTTCATTGTGATCGATCACGAAATTTTTCTTACATTCTCTAACGTTGCCCTGGTATTTACAGAAGTACAATCAGTTCCTTGCGAATGTGAAGGCACTAGCTAGTACTAGTTAACTGCTTTACAGCTTCTCCGGGAACTATGCAATGACTGAGATTTTCTCTGGTATATTTAAAATTGCTTACTGACCTGAATCATCATCACCATCTTTAGACCAGAGAATTATTACTTAACGTGGATCAACATAGATCTCATCAAAAGTTAAATGAAATAATCGTGATTTAATGGGTTTTAATGTCCCTGCGATTGGAGTCACTTCGTATTATAATTTTTATTAATTAAAACATGTTCTATACATGTGTAATGGATGGGTCTCTTCTCATATTATAAGGCTTATTTGATATTCGGGCGAATTTTGCCAAGCTTATGTGGTGCTTCTGATGTAGGAAATGAGACATTTCATTTCCAATGGTTATTTTTGACTATGTACTCTATTTTCGGACAATCCATAGAATCTACTCTTAATGTTGTTTGTTTGATTAGCTCAGTGGTCTTAAATATTATTTCCGAATTATTACATATAGTATTTATATCATTTATTATTTGCCAAAAAATATTTGTATAATATATATTTTATTTTAGCCGGAATGTCTGCTTTCTCTGTAAAAGAGCCTAAGTCCTACACTAAGATAGACCGCGTTGATAGACTGACTTTTTCAAGATACATTTACCAAATTGGAAATGATTTTAGTCCCTCAACTGGAACTTTTACTTGTTCTATACCTGGTGTATACTACTTTTCTGCAACATTGGTGAAAAAACGGGAATCATTTAGGGTTGACCGAGTTTATTGTAGACTGTACAATGGTGGAGAGCATCTGGCTACCATATCACTCGATCCAACTGACGATGATACAGACAAAGGAAATGCTGCTATAACCCAGTCTGTCGTAACTCATCTTAAAGTTGGGAACAAAGTGTATCTTACTGATTGCATCAGTCAACCAAGCAGAAATATGGAAGATTGGACCACTTTTACCGGATTCCTTATATTTCATACCGATTAACTTTTGAATTCCGTTTTAAAATAAAATATTAATATTGCTTTTGTTATCAAGCTGTGCACTTAATGTCATTACAACATATTTAGTCCCATTTGTAATAATACCAGGTATTAGCCAATGTAGATAAACAATTATTGCGTATGCTGAATGATATGTCTAGTCAAATTAATAAACCAAAATTCTAAAGAGTAAATTCATGTTAGTGTTAAATCGCTCTTTTGTGAAACCTATGAACAAATGTGCAAGAACAAGACTTATCATTATAATTAAGTATTATACATGTGTGTATTATTTTACTTTAGAGTAGATTGAACTCATTAAAGGGCAATGATGCTCTTTTTTAAGTCTCGCCAATACACAAACTGTTCAACTTTCACTATATCTGGCCTAGGCGCTTAGGTACCTTACAAGTAGTAGATTTGTCTTGTCTTGAGTATTCATATGTTTATCAATATGTTTAGTTTGATGTTTATATCTAGTTTATTGTAATACTTATTTTGTAAAACTAAATAAAAACTTAAACTTTGTTCAAAATCTAAATTAAAAGTATCCTGCGCATTACTAGATTAAAAAAATTAAGTTAGATATCATATGGTTTTGGTGAGATGAGAAAATACCTGTTTTACTAATGGTATAATTGTTAACAATATTATGCTACATTATAAGTGGTTAGTATTGTTTATCATCTGTTATTCTGTTATACCAATTTTTCTGATAATTGTATTTAACATAGTAGTGTTACTGATTCTGTACTAAAACATTGGACATTAAAAGTAAAATTTATAATTTATTCAATAATAAGTTGGTGTTCTTTTTCAAGAAATGTTTTGTAAAGAAAGTGATAAAGAAAATTCAAATAAAGTGTTATATGAATAGTGATATAGTGTTATATGAATAGTGATTGAGAATATCTAAAGTGTAAAAGCCGAAATGCATAACACGCAGTGTGAAATCAAGCATCTGAGAAATAAATCAATAAACCGTGCATATGAAAAACAAAATATAAAATCGTGCATCTGGGAAACAGATCAAATAAAAGTGACAAAATCTAGTGCTAAGACATTGGGCGCTATGACCATTTCCGGCACTTGTGCCAGCTCACTAGTAACCATATACATGATGAAAAAAGAAGACCAATGATGAAAGAGAGAATAACATTATAAATGGTTACTATGTTATAATATTATAATAACATTACTCTCTCCAGAAAAAGACATTTTAATTATTATATTATCATTGTTCTATATTTACACAATGTAAAGATTATATTGAAATATAATTTTGTTTCCATGTTATATGGGATTAATGATAATTGATTATAACTTGTATGTTTTTTTTATCTTTTTTATTCATTTTAAGTAGATTTCCTAGTAAATTGTTTTATACTTTACAATTTCATTCATATATCATATTGACGTGAACATTTTTACTATGATAATATGCTATTTCTATGAGATATCTTTAATACAGTTGAAAAAAGTGTGTATTGCAATATTGTTTTTCCGAAAAGCGATGTGTCGTAAAGTTGCATTTCACTTACAACTTTTGACATAATTGTTATGTTACATTGTATATTATTTTAAGAATTACTGGACATAAAAGTGATTAAAAGAAGCAATTGTTTTAAAATACACTATTCATAAACATTTACTTTTACTCAGAAATGAGGGCTTAAACGGTATTATTTTATATTAGAGTAGATCGAACTTATTTATTGACAATGATGGTATAATTCCCTTAGCCTGGCCAATACACAAATTGTTCAACTTTCAGAGTAGCTGACCTCGAAACTTAGATACCTTACAAGTAGTTGTCTTTTGCCTTAATATGTTTATAAATATGTTTTGTTTAATATTTACTTTCTAGTCTATTGTTATATTTATTTTGTAAATCTGTACTATTTTTATAATCATTGTAAATGATGCTGCTGCAAATTTGTAATGAATCATAATCAATTTTAGAATTGTAAAGGAATGACATGAAACACCTTAAGAATTTGTAAAGTAAATTCTGGTTGGTTGTCCGCAGACAAATCAGATAAGTTGTTGCATACATTGCTACCTGTATGTAGATGTGAGCTTCCTTTGGGATTCAGAAGTGCATTTAATCAGGCATCTCAAAGAGTTTTGACATTCTGCTTCTAATTTTTGAAACATTGACGTCTCTAAAAGTTGTCATAGATTAATTATTAATTTAATTTATTTTAAGCACTTATGCATATTTATAAATAAACATTCGAGATTGTCTCAATTGAATAAAACAGTGTTGATATTTTTTTTTACAGAAGTAATAGACGTCCTGCAGAATCGTAGGTCAATTTAAGGTCACTCATGTTTAATCTTTTTTTATTCAGGTTTATTTTTTTATTAATATTAAGCATATTAGTGTATGGTGAATAAATAGAGGATAAGTTTAATACTAAATTTATTGAACGAGTTGAATAAATGTATATAATGCGAGACTCTGGCGAGCATAATATTATTTCATTCAACGAGTTCAATAAATTTAGAAATGAACTTTTGAATTTAATATTCTCTTTTTATCACAAACCAAAAAAGACCGTTTGGAGTGATCAAGAAACATTTTTCATTGACGCGCCTATAGTATAATGCTAACATTTAGAGCGTCTTAACGCTATGTTTATATCACGCAAGTGACGTCACGTCAAAATATATGCGGTGTCGCAAAATCGGCACGAGTATGTGATAAAATAGTTAACGTTTATATAAAATTTAAACATATTATGTTGCTACTTTAATGTGACATTATGCTCATCCAAAGGTATGTATTGAGTGAAAAGGTGAATGTCATAACACGTTTACATTAAGCCATAATTCAATTTAATTTTATAATTTAATAAGCATAAAAATTAATGACTCATGCGGATAAAGGACATTTCTTTCAATTTCATTTCAATTTACATTAAAAAGTTCAATTTAAAAAATAAAAAGAGCGTGGCAGATTTTTATTTTAACCAAAACATTTTTCAGTATCAACTGTTGCTCAATCGCCGTTATTTCAGTTAATGTTTTGAATTATATAATCAATTCAGCTTGACTTAAAAAAAAAAGCATAACGTCACTTTAAGCACTATAAGTATGTATTTAAAAAGTACCAACATATCTATATAGTATGGGCTAATTATTCTTTATTATTTATGTTGTTTGCTTAAAAAGGCAATACACAGAAAACACAGTGTCATTACTTAGATTCCTAGATACTTATTTTGGAGAAGGGAAGCATGGACGAAAGCTTTAAAACGATTGGACCAGGACACTAAAAGCTCTGGCAACAAGAAATAATTATGTCTATGTATTATACATTTAATACCGTGACAAATGATTTGCCTCATGGTCTTGACTATGTTTCATGACAGAATAGATTATCAAGTATATAGTGGGTTTGGTAATTTCTCCATTCCACATTGTAAAGAAATGAAGTTTTTCTTTTGACAGGCGTTTATGCAGAAGTCCAACTATTTAAAATGACTAGGATATGCATTTCAGAAATAGAAAATATGTGTATAATTTGGATAACTGTTACAAAAATATATGATTGACTGAATTGTAGTCATGAAACTTCGTGCATGCCTTAGGTTACATATAAAGGTAACATAAAATACATCTTTGACAATTTAGTTTGCATGGATTTGAGCATATTTTACACTATCAAGTAAGCCTTGTAAAGTTTGTTGTATGTAATGCTTGCCAACATTTGTGTGTTTCTCGTAACAGAACTGGCTGCACATGTCCATGTACGGTACCCATCCATCTATTTCATAAGCGCATTTGAAAAGAAAATGGCACATAATAATTATAATAATAATAATAATAATAATAATAATTATCATCATCAACGCATCATTATCATCATAAATACTTTATTCTAGCGGCAACATAGTTAGGCAAGTCCAGACTTCCTTTTGAGCCTCTATCAAAATGAACATACAATTACACACAAAAGATTTATATAAAGTTTATAAACAAAAGAATACTTAATGTATACAACATAGAAAAGTAAAGTTATTAACTGAATCAAATGAAAATAAACATTTAAAGCATAAAATTGTCGATTTTATAAGATATACATGTACAATTATGTGTGATAATTAGAACATAGCTAGAAGTGTTTGATGCCCACTAGAGAACCACCATTTGAAATTATTATTTTTAAATGTTGTAAATTGGTGGAATGTCTTAATTTAAAGGGTGGGAGTTCCAATGTGTTATTGTACCAGTACATAAGAAAGGTGATAAGAATGATGTTAACAATTATAGGGGTATTACACTAGTTAGTTGCTTTTCTAACTTATTCACTATAATCTTAAATAAACGTATCACGTCCTTTTGTGAAAATAATAATGTTATATCTGATGCACAGTTTGGATTAAGAAAGGGTAAATCAACTGTAAATGCTTTATTTATACTGTTTAATATAGTGCAATATTATCTAAATGAAAATAAAAGATTATACTGCGTATATATTTGTTGATTTAAACAAATGTTTTGATACTATATATAGAAATGCTGTATGTGGAATTGTATAACTTAGGAGTACAAGTTTAATTATTAAGAATTATAAGGGACATGTATACTAAAGTTAATTCTTGTGTTAGGCCATGTAAAGATTATTCCTCGTATTTTGAGTATGCTATAGGCTTACGACAAGGGAAGATAATGTCTCCAGTATTTTTTTTCTCTATTTGTAGAAGATCTAGAATTGTTTTTACAGGAAAATATCAACTCCGGACTTGATGTAGAAGAAATTGTTTTACTTTTACTTTTATTTGCTGATGATATGGTGATATAAGGTAAAACCCCTCTGGAATTACAAATGCATTTAGATAAATTATATGAATATTGTCAAAATTGGGAATTAGAAGTAAATACAGATAAAACTAAAATTATTGTTTTTAGAAAAAGAGGGCGTGTATTAGAAAACGAGTTTTGGTCATATAATGGTAATGTATTTGAAGAACTGAATGATTTTAATTATCTTGGAACAGTTTTCAATTAAACTGGTAATTTTACACTAAATCAGGAAACATTACAGGTAAAGGGTTAAAAGTGCTGAATGTTTTGCTTTTAAATTGTAAAAGTATGATTTTAAACCCAAGTTATTATGTCAGTTATTTGATTCTGTTGTTGGCTCAATTATGAATTATTCTTCAGAAACATGGAGCTTCACAAAATCAAAACAGATTGAAAGAATACATTCGAAATTTTGTAAAATGATTTTGTCAATAAGAAATACTACCTGTACTGTTGGTGTATATGGAGAGTTAGGAAAATATCCTTTGTTCATATCCCGTTATTTACGCATTATTAAATATTGGTTTGAGTTGCTGTATACAGACAATATTTTTGTACGCTCAGTTTACCATAGCATTAAATGATTGTAATAAAAGATTATGTAACTGGGTAACATATGTTAAAAAGCTTTTGTGTGACTATGGTTTTACAGATGATAATTGATGTTAAAAACATTATTCCAGTATTTAGACAACGAATTGTTGATTGCTTTATACAATGATGGCATGTATCGAAAGAATCAAGTTCTGTACTAGATTTATATAATGTGTGTAAGCTAAACTTTTATTACGCAGAATATCTTGATTTGATGCTTACTCACTTGAGACGATTTTCTTCTGGATGAAGAACTTCTGCACATAGCCTAAGAATACAAACTGGAAGATATGCTAGAAATAAAATACAAAGAAATGAACGTTATTGCCAATGTTGTTTTGTAAGAGACCTGGAAGGTGAATTTCATTTTATTCTCATATGTCAATGTTATTCAAGTATTCGTAGAATTTATATTAAAATATACTATTTTGTAAATCCAAGTATGTTTAAATGTATAGCGCTGTTACAAAGTAAAAATAGGAATGAGCTTTGCAAATAAGCAGTTTATTATAAAAAGCTATGACTATTAGAAATTCAATAGATCTAATAAATTATGTTCAATGATAAAACAAAATATTTGTTGATATCTTCATCCTCGTTTAACTGAGGCTTAACAACATATTGTGTTTGTATATTAGCATCATTTTTGTCTTTAATATTATTGCATTGATTGCTCGCACTGAAATGTATTTGTTTCTCTATAATTATATGATGTATATGATGATGTATTATGTACAAATCAAAGAAATAAAAGTTCTGTTCTGGTCACACTTACAATGCAAATAGAAATTAATACCTAATAGATTTGTTTGTAAAATCAGGTGAATGAAAAATGCCATATAAATAGGACATGTCCGAATAAAGGATTGTTAAATTACAGGGGTCAGTTGTTTTAATTCGTAAATTGGGTCTATTATGTTATATGGATTTGAGCTTTAGGGCTTTCAGCACCAGCAATGTAGAGGAACATAAACAATACAAAAAATTGCTTAAATATTATTCAGATTGAATGTATTCATGCAAAGATGCTATTGAAACATCTTGAACATTTATGCTTGAATATACCATAAAGAACAAAACGCAACAATTATTCTTTAATGTGTACGCGTAATTAACAGTTAACGAAGCTAGTCATAAAATATTAGTCTCAATCTATTTTTAGATTGGTAACATCCAATTTTCCCTGTGAATATGATACTACATCCAGTAAATATGATTTGATTTATTGACTACTGTTTGCGACGGCTAGAAACATAATTTCGCACTGTAATATTTCTTAATAAATAATCTAAAGCATAAATAGAGTATATATGGGACTTAGATTTATGTGTAAGTTTATTAAAACAAATCTTTACTTTCTAATACTTACACGCAATTACCTACATACCTACAAAAAACAAAGAAAATAAATGCTTCGTCCAATTTTAGTTTTTCGTCATTCTTACTAAATGGCAGTCATTTACCCTGTAAAATATCTCCAATATGACCGTAAAACATGTATGCCCGCTATCGGCAGCCACTTAGTCATGTGATAAGGTAATACTGAATGACTTTTTACTTAGTGACCAAAAAATCAATAAGGGTAATGTACTAGTCACTAGCTATTGTGACCGCAAAGGTTGTGTGCAGCAATTTTATCACAAAGTTAAGCCAAGTTGTTTATATTACATAATACTTTGAAATGTGTATACCAAAAGCAGTTTTAGTTTAATAAATAAATATCAACCAAGGCAACTTGAGTTTTTTAGTTATTGGTATTTACGTACAAGGTCAATATGACATTGACCTTGACCCTTAAATTATAGGGGTTATCTACTGGCCAAGACCAATGCACCTGTGCAATTTGAAGGTAAAGGGCCCATGAGTTGTTGGGGTTTTAATCTAAAAACGTTTTCACCTATAAGGTCAATGTGATCTTGACCTCTGACCCCTTAACCCCAAATATCCATTGAGGTCATCTTCTGACCAACAGCAATACATCTGTAAAGCTTGAAGGTCAAGGGTCAATGGGTTTTCCAGTTTTTGATAGAAAACCGTTTGGACTAACAAGGTCAATGACAATTTGACTATTGATCCTATGACTAAAAAATCAACAAGGGTCATTAACTGACCAATACCAAGGCACCTACAAAGTTTAAGGGCCAACAGCCCATAGCTTGTCAAGTTATTGATCGGAAAACGTTTTTACCTACAAAGTCAATATGACCTTGACCCTTGACCCAAAATCAATAGGGTCATCTAATGGTTAAGTTTAATGCACCTACGACGTTTAAAGGGAGACACAGGCAAATTTTTCATTCCTTAGTTTTGAATATTCTGTAAATGCCCTCAAAATGAATATATTAGACTGTCAAAAAGGAAAAAAACTTTACTCCATAATAAAAGAATAAAATGGTGATTTCCTAACTTGACCCGCGTGGGTCAGGTTAGAGTGCTAGGATTTCACAATAGTTATCAAAATAAACACGGGAAACGTTAAAGAACAAGTCAAATGAATGACTTAGACTTGTTTCAATCATACAATATCCACAATATCTGTCATTGTAACTTCAAGGGTTTGTTCAAGTCACCTGACTTGTTTTAAAACTGTTTGGAGATTCGATTGGTGTCTAAATCTTGTTCAACATATATAGATATATTTACGCCTCAAACCCAAAATATATAAAATTTAAACAGAAACACATGCTGAAACTTCAAGAAATGTCATTTTAGCGTAATATGAGTACATAAGATCATTTTAATATGTTTGTCATTATTTTGCCTGAATATCCCTTTAAGGGCCAACAGCCCATAGCTTGTCAAGTTATTGATTGGAAACCTCAATAATGGTATAGGTCATCTACTGGTCATGAGCAATCATCATTCCAAGTTTAATGTTCCTAGACCTAAGCGTTCTATTGTCATTGATCGGAAACTGTTTTACCTACAAGGTCAATGTGACCTGTCAATGTGACCTTGACCTTTGGCTCTCGATTCCACATCACTACGGGTCATCTACTGGTCATTTTTCATTTGTGCAAACTGTTTTATTATTATGTAGAACTTTACTTCTTAAAGATTGAAGAGCTGGACGTGTTGTTTCCTTATTCCGTCAACAAAGTTTCAGTTTCCGTACTCACTGCCATTTGACTTATAGGTTCCGAATTCTAAGCTCTTTGTTACATATACTTAAAATGAAATCATTGAATATGAATGCAAAATGAAATGGCCCTTATAGGTTTCCGTTTACAAATCGTAACACACAAGTTGTTGTCTGACACAAGAATGTTTGGAAAATAATTTGTCTTTATATCATTCTGAAAATCTGTAATTTAAAACAATCGGGTATTTTGTTTTGTCTTAACCTTATTGCTTTAAGAAAGATATAAAGATTAAATACTAATGTTCCAACTCCAAATAATTTTTTAATATCAAATTTAGTGTAGGTTAAATTTATAATCCTGCAAAATCCAAATGGAACTGAGTGATATTGAAATGGACATTACTAGATGAAACGATGAAATGTAAATGAGAACTTTAGAAATTGCTGCCGAAAGTTGTTCTACCGAATCACAGTCAAAGAAAATTGAAGAGGACCATTATGAGACATTACAATTTGATGATTCTGATAAAAGAAAAGTTGAAAGTGGAGATGACGATACTGTGAAGCGACTGAAATGTGTGATTTATGTATTGATAGTGTTGATAAGTGTTCTTTACATCACTCTTATCACGTTGGTCATTGTACTGTTCGTTCCGAAGACACCAGGTACTTTTATTGTATTTTATATTTGTAGCACTGTCACAAATATCAAAAGCTTAAACAATTTATGATGATTTAGTTCAAAAACAATTGCAATAATTTTTAATTTATGCTTGCTTAAGTGTTTTTTATCTAGCTGTATACATTGAATATGTTTTTTATTATTATACAAATCTAGCCGACGGTCGTTGAGCACAATGGTCAAGCTGGACCTCCTGTGACGTAACGTGTGGTAACGGAACACAACTACGAACGAGAACATGTACGAATCCAGTGCTTGCGAATAAGGGAAGTTACTGTATTGGAGAAAGTTTGCAGAGCAGTGAATGCTCAAAAGACAACTGTCCAGGTGTTTACTTAAAATCATATAATATAAAACATAAACAAAATTTTAGAGACGGAGAAGAAAAAGCATATCATTTTAAATTCACTTTACTTGAGAATTTTTAAAATAATGCTAAGTTGCTGTACTGAAATTTAACCATTGCACATACAAAATTGTATAGTTTCAGTTGCTTTGCGGTTTCCGGTTAATGTTTATCTATTATTGTCATCATAACATATTATTACAAATTGTACACATTACTAGTATTTTAAAATATATCATGTATATATGAAAGCTCATAGATCTTTTCGATATATTATTTATTGTTTTCCTTGAAATACAATTTGCTTATTTGTTTTGGGTGAAAAAAAACACTTAAGAGCAATTAAGTTTAAATGTCTCCAGTAGATATCAAAAAAACAAGTTTTATTTTTCATAAAACAACTTTCACATTTATTTTCACAAAACAAACACATTCTAAATCATATTTAGTCGATGGTCAATGGTCACATTGGTCAGGCTGGACATCTTGTGACGCCACTTGTGGACGTGGTACTCATCTACGTTCAAGGACATGCACAAATCCAGTTCCGACTTATAATGGAATGGATTGTACTGGAGAGAATTTACAACGTGCTGAATGCTCAAAAGGAAGCTGTCAAGCTATTTGTATTATAAAATTATAAAATATAAGAATACAAAAATTGCTTTGGGTGTGTTTGAATTTGATCTTTAAATTATTTATTTTGGGAAAGATAGGAATGATATACATTTACTGGATGAAAAGACTGAAATTTGATTTGAAATAGGCACAGTCTGTTTCAACATTGTTCAGAAATATTATTTCAAACGGTAACATCCAAGGCATAAAAAATTCGTATATACGATAGTTATTTATAGGTCACCTTTTTGATTGATAACGTTTAAGGGCATGAATGGTGATATGTCCGTGGTCCGTACTCACAGTGCCTGAAAGGGCTGATGGACCCTCATTAAGCCTAGAACAGCCTCCGGAATAAGTTTGCAAATCCGGAAATTTCGCAAACTCAACTACCCTTTTTATAATATAGTTTCAATCAAACAGTAATTTTGATAAAAATAGACGAGTATTGGCCGTTAATAGAAAAATAGCGCAATAATTAAAAACCATTTGAACAAAACAGTGGGAGGAAAAAGTTTTTTTTTCTAAATATTTTTACATGTGTTGAATATATAATACTTATAATAAACTTATAAGTATTCGAGGAATGGGAGGCTAACATAATGGGAGAATTGACATTACGCCAGAGAAGAGATTGCTCCGCCCACTGGTTCACGTGATCCGGTCATTCAGAACCTTAGACAAAAGACGGTGCCGACGTTTACGCAAAACTGTCATGCCACTTAAGTGACTAATGAATTTACCTTATATAATTTGGTATATATAAAACTGTAATGCTTTTATTGAATAGTTCAATGTATTATGGTATTCAAAAAAGTAACAAATAACTGCATTCACGCATTAATGATGAATAAAACGTTTGGCAAAGATTTTGTTATATTTCTCGCTGACTTCAAGGAAGATGTTACTAACAAAACATAATTTTAGTTTACAAATTCAAAGATAGTTAAAATTGATGTAGCGGAACATATAAAAGTAAAGTTATATCAATGAAACAGTAACATTTACAAATGTTTTTGGGATTTTATGTGCAAAATCACTTATATGTAATGCATGAAAAATCTGCAAAAGGTAAAAGACAACTTATTATGTATTCATGATAATATTTTAAAGATACGCAAGCAATTGTTACATATTTATTGTCGACTTTTTAAAATATTATCAATATATATTGTTTATAGTTTTGGCCAAGACATATATTCATTATTCGAACGTTTCAGGTCAGCAAGCTAAGTACCATCTTGCAGGAAATGGGCAATGCGTGATTAACTAATGGTTCTTTTGCCCAATAAAACGGATGAAGCTAATGCACACTTGTTCACCTACAGTTTTTAGGCTATACATATCCATATTCAATCACATCATGTATCTTTGAAAGCTAGCAGATTTTGTATAAACAATATACTACTAAACTTTGCATAGACCAAGTCTATAAGCATAAAACTTCATATTAATTGTGAAAACTTCATGGGCATATCTTGACATCCAAATAGAAATAAACTTATAACATTGTTAACATTGACATAGAATGTTTCCAGTCAATGGTCAATGGGCACACTGGTCAAGCTGGACTTCATGTGATGTCACATGATTGTGGAAAAGGAACTCGGCAACGTTCGAGAACATGTACAAATCCAGTTCCAGCTAATGGTGGACTCGATTGTACAGGAACGATAAGAGAAACAGATGAATGTTCCAATGACGCATGTCCAGGTCGTTGAATTTAATAATAATAATAATAATAATAACTTTAAACAAAAAAGTTCGAAACTGTTTTTATGAAGTTCTGTTTAATAATGTTGCCTTCGTGAAAATATCTATTACAATCAAATACAGAATATACATTTTAAATATATTAAAACAGAATGTCGATCGACAATCATAGGACAAGCTTGAACTTATGTAACGTCACGTGTGGAAATAAATATCTATATATATGAAAGAATATATAAAGTGTACTTTCCTAATACCATACTATTAATTCTTGTCTACCCCTCTTATTAGCAAACTTGAAAGTCTAAATGTAAAGTAATGTTGTTATTCATTACAATGAAAGATGATAAAATTGAAAAGTTCTTTTAAGTCCGAGATAAAATTGATGAAAAGTAGTTATTTACAATCGCCGATAATAATCTGAAAAAAAAGTAAAATGAAATCGCGTTGTCCGTCCGTACTTTCCCCCGGAACCATACATTAAAACTGGTCGGTTAATTTTTTAATGAAAAAAAGGAATTGTTATGAATGTAAACAATATAGAAATTAGGCTGATCAACAGGATCTATCTATAAGGGTTTTAACGTAACTTGGTTTAAGAAAAATGTCTATCTTGAGAACATAGATAAATGTAGTTAAAAGAAGTAATGATTATCAAATACCATCAAAATAAAAACTATGCATAAATTCGAAATTGCCATTTTAAACCTGTTAATATGCATTTACAATGGGAAATTGTCATTGTTAATGTGCTAATGTGTGATAATAATAGATCTATCTCTGCAAGTATGTGAATTTCAATAACGAGTTAATTCATATTAATTTTCATTTTTAAGTTCATTTCTGTTTAACTGTCTGCTTGAAATTGAAAGAGACAGGAACATAAAAGTTTATTATCTTTATTGTACTTTCAAGAAAACTGAAATGAGTTAAACACATTCAGCAAAAGAAACAACTCAAGCATATGTAGCAATATTTGAAAATAGTATTGTAATAGCATCAAACTTTTTTATTTCAAGTCGATGGTCAATGGGCATATTGGTCAAGTTGGACATCGTGTGACGTCACCTGTGGACTACGGACAAGGAGATGTACGAATCCAATGCCCGAGAATAAAGGAAAGGACTGTATTGGAGAAAGTTTACAGAGTCAGCCATGCTCAACAGGAAACTGTTCAAGTACATAATTAGAGATTAAATAATGACTAGTTTAAATAAATAGGGTCAAATTTACATCAATTACATAGCGATTTCCAATTAATTGCTCTTACATTTGACGCAATGTTGTGGCAAGGTAGACACTTAATTTCAAATGGTGTTTGGTATAAGTTTTAAGTTTACTGACAAAATCCTTTATTCATTTGTAATCATAAATGTTAATGTTTTTGCTCTTATATCATGATGCACCTTTTAGATGTTAACTTTACAACCATCATTACCAGTTTAACAGTTTTTCCTTTATACTCTTTGTATTACATTTAATATACAGTGTATATACATGTAGTTTGTTTAAGACTATTCAGTGTTGCCAACACTATGCATGTGTATTATATATTTTCAGCATTCAAGTCTGCATTTTCTGTCAATCATCCAAATACCTACAGGAACATTAATGGAACTGTGAAACTGATATTTTTAAGTACCATTTACCAGTATGGCAATGATTTTAATATTTCGACAGGAACTTACACCTGTAGCAAATCCGGTGTTTACCATTTTTCTGTTACATTGGTAAAGAAGCGGTCAGATTCAAGGGTTGATCTTGTTTCTTGTCATCTTCGCAAGAATAGTCTGAAGCTGATTGGCATACGAACTGATCCAACTGACGATGATGCAGACAAAGGAAATGCTGCTGTTTCTCAGTCTATCGTGATTAATCTTGATGTTGGGGACACTGTGTACCTAACTGGATGCAGCAGTCCAAGTTCAAGCATGGAGCATTGGTCTTCGTTTACCGGATTTCTTCTATATGACAATAATTAAAATATGTGTCAGTCCACAAAATATTGTTCTTTGCTCGATTAATCTTATTTTCAATACAGTGTTTAGGGAAATAATTTTTTTCGACATTGATGTCAGACATTTGATGGATCGATGTTTATTTCACACTAATTGTGTTTGTCATAATGTTATTGGAGAGCATGTGTATTAATCAAATAACACATTTGAGAACAAGATTTCAACCACAGAATTTGGTTTACAGCTGTAACAATATCACTACACATAATAGTTAACACCAAGTGATAAACCAGTTATGTAACTACACCTATGCTCCAATATCGTAATGATATTAGGTTATCTATTTCACTTTGTCTTTACTTTTTTTCCTCTGAAACATGTATCTTATTATTATATTGAACTATAATATAGTGTACCTGTTTTTTGTTAAGTTGACAGCATTGCCATACGGTAGTTAGGTTGTCACATTTCTTAAGACATTTATGTGGACAGTCGTTTATTGCTTTTGCTTCGTTTACATGGACTTACCGCGTTTCTTGTTAGATTATATGTTACACAAGGTCGGCGTTGCTATTTCAAAATTCCTGCGTTGTAACACATTCCTGCGTTGCTTGATGTTGTTACACTGTTCACACTCGGTAATATACATGAAGTAAAATAAGCACGTTTACATGTATTAGAAATGCTAACGGTGTAGCGAGTGTTTTCCGTTTACTTCATGCAGATAAACAAAGGAAGTAAAACTGTACAAAAAAAGTTATTTAACCTCTGCATGAGTTTTCACATAACTGAAAATTAATTTTTTAAGCGAAGGAAATGGGGACAACTTTGCACTTAAAGGACAAAAATGGCTAAAACATCGTACAAAATGAAAAATTGGAAGGAGACAGTAGCCGTAAGCAAATAAGGAAGATAGGGGAAAATACTTCAACTATATTTCCGCTTAATGTTTTGTAGAAACTTTTTTACAGATTTTTTTGAATTCAAATTAATCATATCATGACACCACTATTTTATAAATGTCTAACTGACTTTGTATTTTATCATTGTCCATATCTAAAGTGTCATGTATCCAACTGATTGTTATGGATAAAAATGACAGTTATCAACCTACATTGTTACAAAAAGGAGGAACGTTATGTTTTAACTTTTAATAGCGGGGAAACTTAGCTTCTTATTTTCTATTTATCTTTGTCATCGGAAATGGAAAATGATGCTGCAGAATGGATATCAGAGAACCCAGTGAATGCGACAAAGCTTGTATATTTAAAAACACAATCTTTCTAATGGGAGAGCCTGTCGAATATCTGACGCATAAGTGATAAAGAGGAATGTTATGTGAATCAATAGAACATGGAAATTCACAAAAAAATGAAACTGAAATGAAGAACGATGTTTGAAGCGGCTGGAAGACGTGATATATATCATGGCAGCGCTTATTATTATTATTATTATTATTATTATAATGTTCTTAGCACGTGGAAAAGCATACCACTGGAAATGTGGTGTTTTATGGACATGTGCTTTCACTTAAACGTATACAAGCAGCAAGACTTCTTTCATTTTATTGTAAAATTATATTCGAAATTAACAAACTATGGCAAATCGACAGGTAAGACGTCGTCTAAGTGAAGATGAGATGAACAGGGGTATTGGAATGTTGGAGGCTGGCCGTTCACAAAGGCACGTTGCCCATGTCCTTGGGGTATCCCAGAGCGTTGTCTCCTGGATGTAGAACCGATTCTAAATGACTGGAAATGTCTTGAAGTCAACGACTCAAGGCCAGGACAAATTTATTGTCCTTCAGGCCAGGCGTCAACCTTCTCGAACGCTACGACCTTACGTAACGATTTCCAGAATGCAACTAGTGTGCGTGTAAGCACATAAACTCTTAGAACATGTTACATGATGCTGGGTTGAGGTCACGACGGCCAGCAATTCGCATTCTTTTAACACAACGCCATATTCAATTGCAATGGGCGCAGACTCATGTCACATGGACAGTTTATGTGTGGACCCAGGTCCTCTAAACTGATGACTAAAGGTTTTGTGTGGACTTCAAGGACCGACAGGCAAGGCTTTGGAGAAGTCCAAATGAACGCTAAGCTCAGCATACGTTGCAGAACACGTCCGTTTTGGCGGGGTTCAGTCATAGTGTGGGCGGGAATAAGCGCTCAGGGGAAAACGGACCTACACATCATTGAAAACGGTACACTGACGGAAGTGAGGTACGGCAATGAAATCTTAGACGTCTCTGTACGCACGTAAGCTTGCGCAGTCGGCCCTGATTTCATTCTTATGGATGACAACGCCCGAACACACAGATCCCACATCACAAACCGATATCTTGAGGTGGCAACTTTAGTCCGCATGAATTGGCCAGCGATTCTCCGGATTTAAATCCAATTGAGCATGCTTGGGATACACTGCCGAAAGCCATTTCTAGACGCTATGGCCAACTAACAACAGTTCAGGAGCTAAGCCATGCAATCATAGAGGAATTGGCTCAAATTCCTCATCACAAGGTCCGCAGGTTCATCAGCAGCATGCGGCGGCCATGCCAGGCTGTAATTAATGCCCGCGGACACCATACTTGGTATTAAACACGCTATGCGAATCATTTTTCGATTTGCAAAATTATTTTTATTCCACTATGTGATCTCCGAAATGTTGATTTTCGTCCAGTACACTCCTTTTAATCAATTTTTGCATTTATTACAAATACACAAAAGTAACGCACTGTAGAAAAGGTGATCCTAAGCAAATTTGAGTAGTATAAATATAGAAATGATAGAGTAAATACACACACACTACCAAATCGATATGCTAGTCCAATTACGGCACAACACAGCGCCTAGCAGAACGGTCATGAAAGCATAGCCACTGCAAATCCACCATCATAAAACTGATGGTTTCAGATTAGAATTCAACAGTCACAAAATGAACTACGCATTGAAACTGGCTCAAATTTGCATATATAGAGCTTTTTTATTACGATATAGGAGCATGTTTCAAAGATGTATGTTCTATATAATAGTTACTATGTTTCTTTACATCTTTGGTGAAAAAGTGTACCTAGTATATTTTACGATCATATATTTACAAGTTCTTATCTAACACCGTTATATCCGTTTGAAAAAATAAAAGACGGATCTGCGGATTTTTAATGTTAACTCGTTAGGTCATCTTTATATTTTTCAATTTTATCTGTTTTCATGTTTGATAAAAGGAGTGTCGAAGTACCAAACAGAAAGTGTTAATTATATACGATTTACTTTAATATTGGAATGTTTTTTTTTCTTAAGTATTTCATTAATGTCACGGCATAACCTTGTTGTAACCAATGTTTGAAATGCAAGGACATACAGTTCTGACATTATTTTTATACTTTATTAATGTATAATTGAGATAAACGCGGAGTCATTTTATTGTATGTATTTTATAATATAAAACATTTGTATATATATCAGTATATTGTTTATTAAAGATGATTAAAACAGGTTTAACCGGAGGCGCAATTTATTAACTATCCATCCGTCTATCTGTCCGTCAGTCCGTCTTTCCGCATCTCCTGTAACCTCAGAAAGTACTGAAATTATTTTAGAAAACTTATTTTCTTCCTATCCATAAAGGAACTCGACTGAGGTCTAAAATCCTTAAAACATAAAATTTGAATTTCTTAAATTGATCACATGGGAAAACAGAGAAAACAAATTAAAAATCGTATAATTGTTCTCTTCTTATCCCGATTTGAGTAAATAATGTTGAAACGCTTTTTAGTGTTGTGTAAATTTTCACAATTGAAATAATCATTCTGGATAAAACGGAGTGAGCGAATAAACTGAAATATTGTTCTTGGTCTAAAACTACATCAAATTGAACAATAATCTTTGGAAAGTATTGTCAGTCATAAACATTTACAACTGTTTTAAATGTTAAATAAAGTTGTTGCATAATCCAACTTCCTCAAATGGAAGAATCCAACTTCCCTGACAGAATTCGAGTCCACGACGGCGATGAGAAAGTTATTTGAAGACGGCGACCTCAACCGCACGGTCACGGAAGCCCAAGCGTATTAGGTAATGAATGTTGTTCTTCAACTCCGCTCTCTGAAAACGCATAATATGACTGAAAATTGACTGCTCTCGCTGTCGTATTGATCTGAAACCGGCTGCTGTATGTTCTTGGAATGACATCGAAACCGGTCAGCAATGCAAAATGCAGATCAGTAGTTTCATGGAACATTTACTTCACTTTTATTTTGATTGCCATGATGGAATTTTATGAACAGGTAACCCTTCGGTAATTTGTTTTAGCCGGTATCAAGCGCAGGCGAATAAGTGAACTTATAATTTGCTATATATACAAAACATAAAAATGTCAAGGAGACTTTCAATATTTTACCCGTAACACGCGAACATATACTTAATATATTAAGTTATCTGACAATACCGAATACATGTAGTATTAAATTTTTTAAAGACATTGCTACCATTTGATTTGGGCATGCAATAATGTTTGTAATAGATCATAAAATACCTCATTTTTCTATTGATGCAGGTTTACGCGGCACGTTTTTTGTTTAAACTGAATGTCGCGTTTATTATGTGGTTAACGCATTATATAACAAATAACTCTATTTACTGAAATAGATATCTGAACCGATAAAATACATTATATTGCCAACAACTGATTTATTTGAAGTCATTTTCAATGATTTTATATGTAATTTGATCTTTCATTTTTATTTAAAGTTGTCTTGTCGAAGTCATCAACAACAACTGTGTCCAATTATAATTGAAATGTGAGCCCTTTTAAATATATTTAATACATTTAATACTATTAAGCCGTTGAAAAGTATATAATTTTTGATTTAAAGCGCGCTAATGTTAGCGTTCCATTGAAAGGTGCGTCAATGAAAAAATACTCTTAACTGCAAACCATTCATTTATGTGTATGTGATAGATAGAATATAATATATGTGCCGATTCAATGTTTAATTCATTGAAATCGTCGATTTATACAATATAATGCTCCCCGGAGGCTCGAAAATTATGATTTTATTTCAACTCGTTCAATAGAATTTAGTAAATTATGTTTATATTATTTCACACACTTGAATGTTGTACGTAAACAAAATTAAATGTTTCAGAGAAACATATAATGATGCTGTTAAAAGTATTTTTTTGTTAAGCAATGTTTTTCGTGCATGTGTTCATTTGCTGTTGTAGATTATAAATATGTTTAAATCATACAGTTAAATTTGGAAGTATTCTTTTTCGAAATTCGAACAATTGTTATTTGTAAACTAAATACAACAGCTACAGAAGTTAATAAACTTTAAAATATATTTACGAAAACAATTATACCAAAGGTAATGTTACTGCATTTTCAAATCGTTTACCAAAAATGAAATTGCAAGTACTGGGTTGACAAAACAGCAATGAAACAAGTCACTGCGACATGTCATTTTTAGAGTGTTGCAATTGCTAAGTACGTTCAGGAATATAAACTTATTTGTCAATTCAAACCGTATACAATTATAATTACGGAAGGATATATTTGTCGGTTTTATTATAACTTAAATAACTTTGGTATTTAATCTGCACTCGTTCAGTATCCTTTATATATGTATAACAAAAGGAATTTGATGAATTCATACAGAAAGATAATTATGAGTAAGAATAAAGATATTCTATGCATTTACTTAAACCTTTATATAAATTAAGTTTCCTTCTTGAATAAGAAAGTGATATATTACATGTATAGGAACAATGAATTGTATAAACTTATGATTGAGACATTAATTTCTGTGAATACTTGAATAAAGTATAACTTTTTGAAATTTTATAAATAAAATTTTAACAGACCTGTAAGTTTATTATTAACTCAAACCAATATACGTACCGCTTGATTGACTTTGACGATGAATATGCAAGATGTGTCGGTGGTTATTCAATTAATAATCGATCGATATATATTTTCTATGGAAGCGCATTGTGGTCACATCAACCATGCCAATTGATATTAATGCTTTGTAATATCAGGAGAATACAAAACGCAATATAAATAAGAAATGTTTATAAATCTGAGCTTTAGGATTTTAAGCAACCGCAATGTAGAGGGACATAAAAAGTACAAATATTTGCTTAAATATCTTGTATATTGAATGTAATTAATGTAAATATACTATTGAATCTTTTAAACATTTATGTTTGTAAGTGAAGTATCAAATATTAGTTAAATATGCCTAATCTGCCTCGAGATAGATTTATATAACAATATGTTATATGGTGCTAATTTATAATGACTCTTTATAATAGAATATAATAAAAAAACTGGTCAACTGAATTGAAATTTAATAATAATAGGTTTGAATAGATAAATATATGAAACACAGTATGTTGCTAACCAAGGTTATGTTTACTTCAATATGTACACTCTTTAAAGGATCAGAGCTTTGAAAACTGGCTGTTAAGGTGTAATTGAAAAGTTAAGCTGTCGTTATTATTGTGAGGTTGAAGATTTTACCACTGATATAACAATTGATGTATGATTTATGTATTATTGTCAGTGCCCGTCTCTAGAAATGTTTTTTTGGATTGATGTCAATCGACATTTGAAAGCTTTTGTAAGTAAAGTTATACCAATCCGTGATAGTACATTTGCTAATAGCACATGTCTATTATGCTAGGCTTCGCATGAATTGCAGAAAACTAAATCATCACCTTTTCATTCGTAATCTAGTCCAATTGCCACCCCTTTATCATTATGGAGAACTTGGAAACAATTATGCTTATCTTCCCGAATGTCACTTTTATAGTAACTTTCGTATATGCCTTCTTAAGCAAAAGTGCGACGAATCACTCAAAATGTCTCTCTCTATATTCTCATGTCGGGGATGCTTCTCTTTTTTCAATCAGATCTGATCTAATTTTCTCTTCGTCTCTTTCTGTCTTTAAGTTGTTGTCTGTTAATATATACTAAAATATTCATAAATAACTTATAGTATGAGTTCCTTACCACAAAACATTGATTTGTGCTTCATTTTTCAAGGTATTTTGGCATACTTTTTGGCATACAATCAATAAAGACGGTTGTTGTACACACTTTGCAATATGATTGTATACTATTTACATGTACATCAACCAGGCATGTATTATTTTTTGTAATTAATCAATTATGGAGATTGACTTAAATAAGCACCTAATGCTTTCGTCAAATTCGTATTTATGATAGTATGGTTGTTTTAATATATTTTATGTTGTAGATCTAGTCTGATCATATAGCATATGCAATAAATATGTTTAAACTAAGTGAAAAATGTAATTTCAACTATAATTTTTGCAATTTGCATTTTCCGTTCTTTTTACTAGTTAAACAACTATCTTAAATGCTTAATCGAACATGAAATTTAAGTTTATATGAATAAACATAATGGATCGTGTTACTCATATGTTTTATATATTGTGTTTACGGCAAAGCCATCTAATACAAATCAATCAAAAATTAAATTAAATATTTGGGATTCTTCAACAATTCCGGCCTTTTGCAGAAATCGTACAAATAGACAACAATTCTAATGCCTTTTCATGTAAACAATGTTAAAAAACTAAATTTGAATGATATCTCCAAAAACTACAATGCCAAGAGCTTGGGTATTTGTCATGTAGCATCACCTTATTATCATTTAGTTTACAATTATTGGGGAAAATAATGGCAAACCCAATGTCACCTTATCACTGGCTTTAACATTTTAGCAATGTGTCTCATGTGAGCAATAAAGGACCATCACGCCCCTCTTGTCTTTAGTACATTCATCTTTCTTAGCCAAAATATCTAATGTTGCTTAGGTGTCTAATGTTCTAACTCGAAGTTTGACGGAAAGTGCCGAGAAGTAACAATTTTAAATGGTATAGTACAAATTTAATCAGTGCAAATTATTAAATAATTTGTGCAAGACTTATTTTATCCTTTAGATTGTAGAGCTTGACGTGTTTTTTCCTTCTTTCGTCGACTAAGTGACTATTTCCGTACTCACTGCTGTCTAATTTCTAGTCTCTGATATTTTTACTATTGGTTACATAAACTGATAATGAAATTATTGATTATTAATGCAAATGTAATGGCCTTTATACGTTTCCGTATATAACAAATCGTTGCAAACGAGTTGTTGTCTGGCAAAAGGAAGTTTGAAAAATAATTTGTTATTAAATCATTCTCAAAATCTAAAATGTTTAAACTCGGGGGTTGTGTTAAGGCTTGTACCACAATGGCTTTGTATAAGATATAATGATTAAAAAATAATGTTATATCGTTCCACCTGCTAATGATAATTTTAGATCAAATATATTATAACTTGAATTCATCATTTTAAATAAAAAATATAAAATGGAATTGAGTGATATTGAAATGGACACAAGTAGATCAAATGATGAGATTGTATATGAGAACTTAAAGATTTCGACCGAAAGTTGTACTACCGAACCACAGAAAATAGAAGAGGAACCTTATGAGACATTAAAATATGGTGACTATGATAAAAGAAAAGTTGAAAGTGGAGATGACGACACTGTGAAGCGACTGAAATATGTGATTTACGTATTGATAGTGTTGATAAGCGTTCTTTACATCACTCTTATCACGTTGGTCATTGTACTGTTCGTTCCGAAGGAACCAGGTACTTTTTAGTGTATTTTATATTTATACTGTCACAAATATTATAAGCTTGAACATTTAAGATGATTAAGTTCAAAAATAATTCCAATAATTTATAAGTCATGCTTACATAATTTTTTTTAAATAGCTGAATACATTGAATACATTTTAATAATTATAAAAATCCAGCCGACGGTCGTTGGGCACAATGGTCAAGCTGGACCTCGTGTGACGTAACGTGTGGTAATGGAACACAACTACGAACAAGAACATGTACAAATCCAATGCCTGCGAATAAGGGAAGTAACTGTATTGGAGAAAGTTTGCAGAGCAGTGAATGCTCAAAAGACAACTGTCCAGGCGTTTACTTAAAATTATATAATATAAAACATAAATAAAGTTTTAGAGGCAGAGAAGAATAAGCATATCGTTTTAAATTCACTTTACTTGAGAATTTTTAAAATAATGCTAAGTTGCTGTACTGAAATTTAACCATGACACATACAAAATTGTATAGTATAGTTCCAGTTGCTTTGCGGTTTCCCGTTAATGTTTATCTATATTTGTCATCAGAACATACTTTTAAACATTGTACACATTACTAGTATTACAAAATAAATCATGTATCTATGAAAGCTCATAGATCTGTTTAATATATTATTTATTGTTTTACTTTAAATAAAAGTTGCTTCTTTATTTTGGGTGAAAAAACAAACTTTAGAGCAATTAAGTCTCTAGTAAATATCAAAATAACAAGTTTTTTTTTCATAACACAATTCACAAAACAAACACATTCTAAATCATACTTAGTCGATGGTCAATGGACTCCCTGGTCAACCTGGACTTCTTGTGACGTCACTTGTGGACATGGAACTCATCTACGATCGAGGACATGCACAAATCCAGTTCCGACTAATAATGGACTCGATTGTACTGGAGAGAATTTACAAAGTGCTGAATGCTCAAAAGGAAGCTGTCAAGGTATTTGTATTATTCAATTATATAAGAACACAAATATCGCCTTTGATGAGTTTGGATTCAAGTGTAAGATTATTTATTTTGGACAACATAAGAATTAATGAAGAATATACATTTACTAGATGTAAATGAGGTATTGTATAAATAAAACTTTGATGCGAAATCAGTAAAACAATATATTTCAATATTGTTCAGAAACTATTATATTTAAAAGAAAAAAAAAACAATAACAATAAAATTCGTATATAAAATATGATAACCAAGATAATGATAACATACAAATAAAGACTATGATTAACTCGTGAATGCTAGACTTTTAGAAAATCAATAGTGTAGGGTTTTTCCATCTAATCCGGTTGTTCAAACATTTTTTTAACCGTAATAGCTTTTCGGTGACATTTGACATGTCGGTCATCTAATAAAAGAAGATACAATTTGTATGAAAGTAACCGTTAATAATGCGGAAATATATTGTGATTTTATGGCAATATTGAACTTAGATTTATATTTCGGGAGAATTTTTGTTAGTTTCTGTAATTCATTATGATTTACGCTTACGATCTTAATGATACTATAGATCTCGATACTTAAATCAATAAATACTGCTCGATGGTAAAGTGGAAAGAATGACGGAATGTGGCCACGTAGTTGCATGTTCGATTGTGTATTTAATTTCTAGCATTCTTTTTCAATTTCATTATTTTGACAAATACATAATTTTTTAATTTCATAAATTTCAATATGAGAAGTTGTCAAGTTTTCCAAAATATGAAACAAAAAACATATTCGAAAACATAAAAAATCACATGTTGTACATTTTCCGTTTTGTTATAATTATGTTAAAATCCATATAGCTTACTTCGGAATCCGATAATATCAGAAAAAAAGTTATTACATATTCCGATTTTTCAGGTTAATATTGCCAAACATTAAATGTTGACTGCTTCTTAAAGGAATGTTTGTTGACGCTCTGATGAACCAAATACGGAGTTTCTCATGCAATCAGATTGTGTACTTTCGATATCGCCAAAATGTGGTCGCAGACATTCGCACTTATGAAGCTCATTTTTATCATCTTAGTCGATATAAAATAGAGAAATACAGAATCCCTAAAGATCTTCCAAAACGACAAATGGGAAATTTGCAGACTCGGTTTGATAGAGCCTGCTTATGGAAAACCCAATTTATTTGCGAAATGTAGCTATTTCTGAATTAAGGAAAACTATAAAATGCAGCTTTCAGCAGTGTTTAACATTTTTCATGGCTATTGTGAAATTCAGAATTAAGAAACACCCGCAGATGTGTTAATATCGTAGTAATTATAGAACTTTAGGTGTGCCACTTTCGTTCCATTCCATATGAAACGGCATATTGACCCAATGTTTAAGAATGCGTGTGTTCTTAACGAGAAAACAATGAGTGGAACAATTAAAAATGAATTTTGAAAGGTCAAAAATATCGCATTTCTGATTGAAACGATTAAATGATAAAAAAAATCGAAGCATTTCATTGACATCAAAAGATTTTCATGACGGGTGGAAACAACTTAAAATAGGCCAACAGCTTTCCAATCAAAGACGATTGACATGGTTGTCACTTTTTGGGACATGTTCCCGACTTAATGTATACTTGACAATGTAAAATAGATAAAGAGATGTATGTAAAATTAACAACGTAATTTGAAATTAATGGGGGCGCTTATATTGAGAATTTAGGGGTATCTGGTTGAATTATCAGAAATTGGACGATATCAATCGTTGAGAGATTAAGCACGGATGCGCCGAACTACTACCCCCTATTCAAATAACCATAATATTCGTGCGCCGGTTATGTATAGATAGGATACTTAAACTTCCGTATGTAGATATTTAGTATTTATTTCGCATAGACACGCATAAAAGGTGTATTGATTTTTGATTAGCTGCCTTATTCCATTTTATAACTGATTGAGAAACAAGATTTGTTTACACAACATCTAGTGACAACCCTCGTATATACACAATAATGCTCACCTTAGTGATTTCTTTCTATTGCAAGTTTCATTTTGATACAATATATTCAGTATACTTTTTCATAATAAATATTCTGTCAGTAAAGTTATTCTTTTGATTCTGGATGACCTCTTTTAATTTCAACCACAGTTAATAGGAATGTACAAATAATGAATATAAATTTAGTACTCTAAGAACGTTGACGTGTGTGTTCAGTTTTCTTGTGTAAATAAAGAGTCTAATTAAATAGTACTATTACAAATATTGAAAGATTGTTTGTCAAGCAAACAACAATTCATACTTACTATGATTTTGTATAAATGATTATTATCATTTTCCAGTCGACGGTCAATGGGCTGAATGGTCAATATGGACCTCGTGTGACGTAACGTGTGGTAATGGAACTCATCGTCGTACAAGAACATGTACAAATGCAGTGCTTATGGATAAGGGAGTTGATTGTACTGGAGAGAGTTTGCAGATTAGTGACTGCTCTAAAAGCATCTGCCCAGGTGTTTGCTTCTTATAATTTTATATATGTAAAAGACGACATAAGTTTGTTGTAGGTTTAGTTTTCAAATTGAAACGTATAAAATAATTATCCTGCTTTTCTGTTTTAAACTTTTATTCAAATAGATTCGTTTGAATTCAAAATCTAAATAACGTTTTAAGACAACTAAACGTTCATACATAACCTTTCATTGAAGGAATTTTTCAAACAACGTTAGCTTATCTAGTTCTACATTATAATAATAATAATAATGATAATAATAAAGACTTTATTTAAAGAGGCAACATAGTTAGGCATGCCCAGTCTTCCCTATGAGCCTCTATAAATCTGCCCAGGTGTTTGCTTATTATAATTTTATACATTCAATGTTTCATTCGTTTATATTGTTAATAACTTTTACATTCTAGATAAGACTTGCGTTAGTCTCTATCTCTGTCTCTCTCCCCCTATCTCAGACACTTTCTGTCTCGCAAAATATTCTAAATAACATGAAAAAATTTTGAGATTGAAATGCAGAAAGAACACATTCTATTTAAGCATATACTATTTTAGTCGATGGTCAATGGGCACATTGGTCAAGCTGGACCTCTTGTGATGTCACGTGTGGACAAGGATCTCATCTTCGTTCTAGAACCTGTACCAATCCAGTTCCAGCGAACAACGGACTCGCTTGTACGGGGGAGAATTTACAAACTGCTGAATGCTCGAAAGTCAGCTGTCCAGGTCATTTCTTTAAACAATAATATGCTTTTCTGACATAATAAATAACACAAATTGAAATGAATTCTCAAAGTAGCATGCCATCAAGATTCATGCTTTTTTCATGACTTGTAATGTTTTAAAAAGTTGAATATTGTGAAACGAACAAAGAAAGTAATTAACACATTGCCAATCGTACTTAAAATCTACGAAAAATTACCAAAAAAGCCCCAAGTAAAATATTGTAATAAATACTGCAACATTAGTCATTAATTGGATATAACATGTAAATTATGTATTTAATTGTGAATATTATTATTTACTATTCTTAATTCTAAGTTTATTTTTTCTCAAAGTTGATTATCTCGAAATATGTTGGCCCATCTGCAGGCATGCAGCCACTAAAAAAACAATTCATCATGTAATTTCACACTAATATTATTAAGTTTATTTTAAATAGTTTAATGCAATGCAAACTTTAATCTACGTTTAAATTACATTTTTTTATAACCTTGCATTAACTGTGCCAAATAAATTGCGGTGTTGTGATAGTTTAACGAGATAAAATTCTGAAGCGCTGCACTATCCTTACGAAATGAATTGCCATGATTTATATACAATACACAAATGTTCTTCTTTGCCATTATTTAATAACTAATATATCCAAAACAGTGATTTATCGCTAAATTAAATACACTGTTTGGAGTTTCCATGCGAGGAATTATATCACGAGGGCGTAGCAAGAGTGATATAATGATGCGCATCCGAACGACAAAATGTTATTTTATCACGCGATAAGATATACACATGTATAAGTTCAATTCTCAAACGATATCAACAAATAAATGCTGCAGTTTCTGATATTACAATTACGCCTGATTAACTTATTTTCAGCGGGTCGCATTTTTAATGGTTACGTCATATGTCAAATGGTTACGTCACATGTCTAAATATAGAATATCAACAGTGATTTTATTGCATAATAACACTCACTTTCGGAAGTGTGAGAATATTGCATAATCATATGACTGGCAACTTTTATATTTATAGGATACATATGGTGCACATTTCATTGATAAACACACAGTCAATTCAGCTATACTATTCATTCTTTATGATCTCTTTCAACAAAAGTTTATGAAAAATATTGCAATAATGAAGTGAATTGAAAACTTCTATTAACGCCTGGTAATTGTAAAAGATCTGGAAACAAAGTAGTAAACCCTCGGAAGCATTAATTACAACAAAATTATATGAAAATTGCAGACTTAGTTTAATTGAAAACCTATAACATCTTTATAAAAAAAACGGGAACAAATATACAAAGCTATTATATTGATTATCATATGGGAATAAAATCATTTTAATTTTGTTCCGAATTGTATTTATTTTTATTTCATATCTTAATTCATACCTAGCCATTATTATTAAATTCCAGTCGACGGTCATTGGGCTCAATGGTCAAGCTGGACCACGTGCGACGTAACATGTGGTAATGGAAAACATCTACGGTTAAGAACATGTACAAATCCAGTGCCTGCGAATAAGGGGAGTGACTGTATTGGAGAAAGTTTGCAGAGCAGTGAATGCTCAAAAGACAACTGTCCAGGTTTTGACTTAAAATTTGTTTAATACAGAAAATTAATGTGACCACGAGACATAGATAGATAATTTAATAAACTTTTAAAAAGAAAATAAAAAAAATAATCCTACTGATAAATTGTTAACCCACACGTACACATACAAAAATGTTTTGTTCCTAAATATTTAGAGGTTAAAGACAACTATGTTAGTATCAAACACATGCTTGTCATGATGATTTTCGAAATATACGCAAGCCATTTCGATAATGAACAATTACAATTGTACATTAATCATTATTGTATATAATAGCTTTTGCAAAGTCGTTTATGAATCGAACGTTTCAACTCAAAAGTCAAGCCAAGTAGCATCTACCAGAATATAGGCAGTTGTATGATTAACTCATGTCTTCTTTTTAACAAAATTGTTCTCCTTCAGTTTGTTGAGTCAATCCATATCCATATTTAGTGGTTCTATTTGGGTAAAACCTTTGAAGCAAGGAGTTAAAATATCTATTGTAAAAGTTCTAGATAAAAATTTATAACACATATCATATTATTCAAATACAAAATAAACTTTTAATACAATCAAAGATATCTTTCAGTCAATGGTCAATGGGCACATTGGTCAAATTGGACTTCATGTGACGTCATGTGTGGAAAAGGAACTCATCAACGTTCTAGAACATGTACAAATCCAGTTCCAGCGAATAGTGGACTCAGTTGTACAGGAGAGAATACACAAACTGCTGAATGCTCAAGAGACAGCTGCCCAGGTTGTAATATTATTCTATATAGATATAATCATAAACAAAATAAAAATGCTGTTCAAAGTTCAACCGTTTTAAAAAAAGATTTCTTATTTTTCACATAAATATGTGTAAAAAAATCTATTTTAATTTTAAATGCAAAACACATTGTTTGGCTGAGTGGTAATGTTCGTTGACTTTTAAATATTTGCCCTCACCGCTTTAGGTTCGAATCCGTTCAGGGACTTTTGATTCTTTTATGTGAGGAAGCTATTCGATAAGCTAACAGAACATCGTTGGTTCAACTCAGGTGCTCGATCTTCCTCCAACAGTAAAGCTGTAACGTTAAGTCGCAATGTGATCTACACAACTTTGCCAAACAATAAAAACTATGTCAATATCACCATGCAATTACGGTGTTGAAATTCTTTTCTTGCCTTGTATTTGAAATACGTTTGGTGAATGATATGACGTTACGTATAAGGCAGATAGTTTTTCAAATACATATGTTGTGACTAATGCAAATGATTATATGATGACACAGGATAGACTAGGTTATTTTTAAGATTGCAAGCATTTCTTATACATAGAAAGAGTTCAATGACGAGTGAAAGTAATTGAAGACACGGGAATGGATGTCACATTTTTTTTTACATTTTTCTGACGTATGTGGTCTATTTTTAAAGCCGAATAAGCTTCCATAAGAAGATAATGAGGGTGCTTATATTGATAACCTGGTTACTGGACGCATTCTTAGTAATTGAACAAATTAAAAAATAATTCATTATGTAATTTCACACATATATTAACAAATTTAGTTTTAACAGTTAAATGCAATGTTTACCTCAATCTACGCTTTTTCTATTGCACCAAATCAAAATGCCTTGTTTTGATATAACGAGTTAAAAATTCGGAAGTGCTGCACCATTCCTACCTGTTCCTCGCTCCATTTGAATTGTCATGATTTATACATGTATATGATACACAAATGTTCATCTATGCCATTATTTAAGAAATGTATATCGCTAAACAAAATACTCTGTTTGGAGTGTCGATACGAGGATTTGTATCAGGAGGGCGAAGTCAGTATGATAAAATGATGCGCATCCGAACGACAAAGAGTTTTATCAAACAATAAATCACTGAATTGGAAATATTATTTCGATTCTCAAACGATATCAACAAATAAATGCTGCCGTTCCTGATATCAAGCTAAAATCCGTACTTATTTTCAGCGCGTCGTATTTTTAATGGTTACGTCAGAACTCAAATGTTTACGTCGCATGTCTAAGTATAGAATATCAATAGTGATTTTATTGCATATCAGTCCTTCTATAATTAATAGGGGAAACTGCGGGTCGTGTTAGAATATTGCATTATGACTGGCAATTTTTATTTTGATGTTAACATTTCAATGATGAACATTCAGTCAGTTCAGATATACTATTCATTCCTTATGATCGCTTTCAACAAAAGTATATGAAAAAGGTTGCAATAATGAAGTAGAATTGACAACTTCTATTATCGCCTGGTAATTGTAAGGTTTTTTTACCTACAATAACTTTATAAATTGAACAGAAACAGATCAAACAAAGCTTGAAAATTGATGATCATATGGAAATACAATCACTTTGATTTTGGTACGAGCTGTATAAATTCTTATTTATTTATATCTTAACACACCTCCTTTACATTATTATTAAAATCCAGTCGACGGTCGTTGGGCTCAATGGTCAAGCTGGACCACCTGTGACGTAACATGTGGTAATGGAAAACAACTACGGTTAAGAACATGTACAAATCCAGTGCCGATGGATAATGGAAATGACTGTTTTGGAGAAAATTTGCAGAGCAGTGACTGCTCAAAAGACAACTGTCCAGGTTTTATTCTTTAAATTTGGTTTATACAGAAAAGCAAAGTTACTAAAAACATAGATAGATAATTACTTCAACTTTTAATGTCATTATTTCTGAAGAAAAATAAAAAAATAATCCTACTGATAAATTGTTTATCCACACTTGCACATTCAAAAACGACGTTTTGTTTCTAAATATTTAGAAGTTAAAGACAACTTTATTTGTATCAATTACATTCTTGTGATGATGATTTCCAAAATTTTCGCAAGCATATGATATATGGTATATGATCCAATATAGATATAATGATAAGAAAATGAAAAATACTTGTTCAACCGTAGAAATAAATCTTTACTTATTTTTTACACAAATATGTGCAAAAAAAAATTTTTAATTTGAAATGCTAAATAAATTTTTGGCTAAGTGTGGAAGTTTGTTGACTTTAAAATACTTAATATCATCGCTAAAGGTTCGAATTTCTTCGGAGACTTTTGATTTTTCTTGTGAGGAAACTATCTGATAAGCTAACAGAACATTGGTGGTTCTACTTAGGTGCTCGATCGTGCCTGAAATAATATACGGGGGCCTAAAGTCTTTCTTCACCGGTAAAGCTGAAAAGTAAAGTTGCAATGTGATCTCTACAGCTTTGCCGAACAATAAAAACTATTTCAATATCATCATGTCTAAATAACCATGCAATTACGGCGTTAAAATTGTTTTCTTGCTAATATAATGTCTCATATTTGAAATACGTTTAGTGAATGATATAACGGTAACGTATAAGGCAGATATTTTTCAAATACATATGTTGTGACTTATGCAAATGAGTACACTCAGAGGCACTTATAACCCGACACTTACATTTTTCGGTATAAATTGATTATTTGTTGACGGATTGTGTCCAACTTTGGACCATAAAACAATTCAACATATCATACTTATAACTTAAAATTTAATTTACAATACATTGGCAAGAAAATAGAGACATAACAAAACAAATATGCTACTGCAAAATGAAAAATCACAAAATGTCTGTAAATATCTTAACAAAATAAAAAGTATCTGAATCCCACTTAACATGTATGTTAACCAGCTCTAATACTTTGCGTGTCCTCCAATGGCTATAACAACGTGTAAACACCTGTATCATGTTAATGACGTAGTTTCTCATGAAAAATTGGGGAGAATATTTCTCCATTACTGAATAAGGGCTTCCTCGAGTTCCAGCAGCTCCTGCATCCCAAGTCACCAGATCTAAACATCACACTTGTCGGCTGAATTGAACAGGCTTGTGAAAAAGCGACCAGAAGCCCCTCGCAATTGGCTGGAACTCGAGCAAGCCCTTGTTTAGGCATAGAGAACTATGAGGCAGAGGTGTTTACGTTGTTATAGTCAATTGGGAGGACATACAAAGTGTTAGAATTGGTTAACAGACAGTTTTAGTGGGATTCTAAGACTTTTCATTTTGTTAGGATTTTTACAGTCACTCTGTGATTTCTCATTTTAAAGTAGCCTTTGTTTTGTTATTTTTTCTATTTCCTTATCGATGAATTGTAAATATGATTCTAAGAAGCAAATCTGATATGTTGATTGTTTTTTTATAATTCCAATTTGAACAAAGTCCGTCCATGAATAACCTGTTTATACTAAAAAATGTAAGTGTCGGGTTATAAGTGTTTATGATGACACAGAATAGACTAGGTTATTTTAAAGAATGCAAACATTTCTTATACATAGAAAGAGTTCAATGACGAGTGAAAGTAATTCAAGGGCATGCATCTGATAGTCATGAAAGACAAAAATGGGTGTCACAATTTCTACATTTTTCTGCTGTACATATACTGTACAATATACACTGTCTTACTTAGAAAAGCAACGTATGTGGGTCTATTTAAAAAGCCAAGAAAGCTGCATTAGAAATTAATGAGGACGCTTATATTGATTACCTGGATACTGGACAAATTCTCATTAATTGAACGACATAAATCGTTGTAAGTTGCAACTAACAACAAGGGAGCGCCGAACCATCCCGTCCTCACTCTATTTGCCATGATTATATACGACACACGAATGATCATCTATGCTATTTTTCTTATAATTATGACTGGCAACTTTTATTTTGATAGGCTACATACGGTTTACATGTGAATGATAAATATTCAGTCAGTACAGCTCTACATTTGATTCTTTATAATCTCTTACTCTCAACAAAAGTTCATGAAAAATGTTGCAATAATAAATTGAAAACTTTTATTAACGCTTGTTACTGGTAAGTTGGTTTTTTCTGCCTATAACAACTTTATAAATAGTACTGAACCAAAAATACAAAGCTTATAAACTGATGTTGATACAGGAGCACATTCAATTCAATTTTGTTCCAGTTGTATTAATTTTATTTATTTAACACTCTACTTTTTTATTACTATTAAAATTCAGTCGACGGCCGTTGGGCTCAATGGTCAAGTTGGACATCGTGTGACGTAACATGCGGTAATGGAAAGCATCTACGGTTAAGAACATGTACAAATCCAGTGCCTATGAATAATGGAGATGACTGTATTGGAGAAAGTTTGCAGAGCAGTGAATGCTCAAAAGACAACTGTCCAGGTTTTTTCTTTAATTATTTTATAAAAAAAGAACATTTCGACGGGACATAGAAATACACTCATTTTTTTCTGAGGAACTATCAAAATTAATTCATCTGATGTACTCTTATTTCTCACTTGCTTACACATACTCGTTGTGTTTCAAAATTTGCAAAGGGTAAAAACAACTTATTATGTATAAGAGAAACTGATGAATGTTCCAAAGACGCATGTCCAGGTCGTTGCATAGTACAATGTAGAAAATAAAAAGGAATAAATAGTAGAATTTCAAATTTAACATTCGAACAATTTTACCACAAATATAAGTAAAATATTCTAAGAATTTTTTTATTACATTCTTATGTAATACATGTCTTACGGCTTTTTTACTATTCTTTATAAAATTGAGATAATCTTATTATTACGGCGCCAAATTATATATTCGTGACTTGCTTTGATAATGTCTTGTATTCGACTTTTGTTGACAAAGAAATACAGATGAAATTGTAATGACAGCTTATAACTCTACTCTTATGCCGTTATATACCAATTGATCATACATTTACTTTTGCCAAGACATGTATGACCCAAACATTGCAAACTTATATGCAGAAGCCGAATATCGTCTTACAGGATATATTTGGGAAAGACCTTTATGGGGCTGTGTTTTATTGTTCAAGGAAACCATCAATTGCAAGCATTTCAAACGTAATTGGTCTCCAACAATAAAATATTTGATGTATGCCCATAGTTTGCCATTCCATCATACCTTCCTTTATTGTAGAATACAATATTTAATTTTAAAGCTTGCATCTTTTAAAGCCCACAAATTTTGTACAGTTAGTATTTTATTCTACATGAATCTTGTTTCAAACGAGGTAACAACTTTCAGCAAAATAAATCAAATCTGTTTTTGTTTTGAAAGTCTGTTTAGTAATGTTGCATTCGTGAAAATATCCATAAAATTCAAATACGGAATATACATTTAAATATATCACGAGGGTAGAGCCCCAAATGAATCTCAAAATTGAGCTTCGGTAAAAATATAAGTGTAAATTTTCGCTGCTTAATATGTGCAGTATAACTCGATATGTGAAGGAGAAAATAGGTCAATCACAGGGTAGGTTTACAAGATTTTAAACATTTTCTTAAAAAAAGCTTTGAATTTTATATAAAATTTATATGTTTAAAATGTTAAAAGCTTACCCTATGATTGGCCTATTTTCTCCTTCAAACAACGAGTTATACTGCACATATTGAGCAGCGGAAATTCACATACATTATTTACCAATGCTCAATTTTGAGATTCATATGGGTTCCACCCCCCGTGTATATAAAACACACTGTCGATCGACAATAAAAGGGCAAGCATGAACTTATGCAACGTAACGTGTGGAAAAATATACATTTGAAAGTGTACATAATGTGTATTTTCCTAATAACCTACTATATATTATTGACTACTCCTCTTATTAGCAAACTTGAAAGTCTATATGTTAAGTAGTGTTGTTATTCATTACAAAGAAAGATGATAAAATTAAAATGTTCTTTTAAAATCCAAAATAGAATTAAAACCAGGCTTTTGTGACACCGAATGAAAACAAAATTTCCATTAAGGCAATTGAAAAGTAGTTATTAAGCAACGCAGATAAAAATCTGAAAAAGGATATTGAAATCGCGTTGTCCGTCCGTACTTTCCCTCGGAACCATACATCAGAACTGATTGGTAAAATTTTAATGAGAGAGAAAATTTTAATGAATGTAAATCAATATAGAAATGGATTTGCTGCTCGACAGGATCAATCTTAACGTAACTTGGTTTAAGGAAAATGTATATCTTGAGCCTTTGTCTGCCACTGTTTTGTTCTATTTACATGAAACTCAAAACAAATAAGTAAAGTTTAAAAAAATAATGATTATCAATTGCTAAGTACTATCATAATAAAACTTTGCATTTATTGTTATAGTGATTTAAACTTGTAAATTTGCATTTCGCACAGGCAATTCTCATTGATAATATGTTATCTTTAAATAGATCTATCTTTACAATTATTTGTAATTCAATTACGACATGATTCATATTAATTTCATTTAATTTCATTTATCTTTTTAACTGACTGTAAGAAATAAATTGAAAAAAAGACAGGAACCAAAATGTTTTCATATACGTGTATTGTACTTTCAAGAAAATTGAATTAGTTTAAAACGTTCAGCGTAAGATAGAACTCAAATATATATCTCAGAACTGTAAATAGTATGAATTTTGCATCAAACATTTTCATTATTTCAAGTCGATGGTAAATGGGCATATTGGTCAAGTTGGACATCATGTGACGACACATGTGGACTACGGACAAGGAGATGTACGAATCCAATGCCCGATAATAAAGGAAAGGATTGTATTGGAGAAAGTTTACAGAGTCGTCAATGCTCAATAGGAAACTGTCAAAGTAGATAATTAGAGATTACAGTTTAAATAAAAAGGGTCTCATTTGCATCAATTAAATAGCGTTATCCAATAAATAGCTCTTAATTTTTTACTTAATGTTGTGGCAAAGTAGATACTTAATTTCATATGGTATTTTTGTCTTTTTTGAATTTCAATTTGACTGACAACATATATTGTTTACAAATATCTTTTTGCTGCTCTGCTATCTTTGAGAATCCTTTAGATATAGTCTTTAATATCGTATCTTGTTATGTTTCATTACCTAAATAGAGTATCAGTTAAACCTTTTTCCTTTATACTCTATGTATTATATTAAATATATAGTTAAAGATTAGTCAATGTTGCTAACATTATGTATGTGTATTATATTACAGCATTCAAGTCTGCATTTTCTGTTAAAAGTCCAGATTCCTACAGCAACATCAATGGAATTGCGAAACTGACATTTTCCAGTACCATTTACCAGTATGGCAATGATTTTAGTATCTCAACAGGAACTTACACATGTAGCAAATCCGGTGTTTACCATTTTTCTGTTACATTGGTAAAGAAATCGTCATCATCGGGGGTTGATCGGGTTAATTGTTATCTTTTCAAGAATGGACAACCTGTAATCTATATAAAAGTTGATCCAACTGACGATGATACAGACAAAGGAAATGCTGCTATATCCCAGTCTATCGTGATTAATCTTGATGTTGGGGACACTGTGTTCCTTACTTATTGCACAAATCCAAGCACAAGCATGGACTATTGGTCTTCGTTTACTGGATTTCTCCTATATGACAAGAATTAGAATTTTGTATTTGTCCGGAAAAATTGTTCTTAACTAAATCTTTTGGTTAGAATAATCTTATTTTCAATACAGTGTTTTGGAAAATAACAATATGGTTGTGAACACATAAATATTCAATGATGACATTAAAAGCACTTTTGCTAAAAATACGAATTCATCATGTTATTGAATTAAAGCCACTCATCGGAGTTTTAGATGGGTGTTGTATATTTCATGTTGTTTTAACTGAGACGTTGATGCTTAGTAACGCATTTATATAGATTTACAGTGCTTGTAAATAACATTTTAGTCTGAAATTTTGCTTTTGCTGAATGCATCAGAATCAGGGAGAGGGTATTGTTTTTTTTATTAAACTGATAAGAATGTTTTGTTGACATAAGATTGACTGATGCTAATTGCTCACTAAATATGTTTCTGATTATGTTATTAAAGGTCATGTCTATTCATGAAATCAATAAATTTGAGTACAAAACTAAGTTTTCAATTACAGAATATAAAGTTTTTAGTAGTTATTATTAAGCTATAAAAATGATAATACATCTAAAGACCGGTGCATGAATATCCGATTTTATCTTCGTGAATTCACAATTTTAACTCTTCAACTTACGGAGTTCACAAATTCAACTTCACGAATTCACTGTTTAAACTTCATGAATTCACTGTTTAAACTTCATGAATTCACGAAATCAACTTCATGAATTTGTTTTCAACTTCCCGATTACAAAGCTAAAATTGTGAATTCGTGAAATTGAAATAGTAAATTCATGGAGTTGAATTTGTGACCAGTTTAAACCGTGAATTCATGAAGTTGAAATCTTGAATCTCGTAAATTCTTTATGTTGAAATTAAGAATTCTGTATGTCGAAATCGTGAATTAATGAAGATAAAATTATGAATTTGAGAAGATGAACCCGAGAACTCAGGAAGTCTTTCGTATTATACTGCCGAAATGCAGTACTTTTTGCAGCAGTTTCATTTTCAGTAAATTGACATGTTATATATATTTAGTTACCATGTCAGCATTGACACACTGACCTTGACATTGGAGCCATTGACGTATCATTAAATATAGCAGATGCCAAGCCGGATGTCTTCATGGAATGTCGTCTTTCTCATAAACTTTACTGGATTGTACTTCCATTATAGCATATAATGTTTTGAGTTTTGAAAATTTGTATTTGTTATATTGTAATATATACAATAGATTTGTTATATTATATTAAATGTTGATTATATATAGATTAAGTAATTTCTTTTTTTACAAGCTAATATTCTATTAACACTCATACATAGTAGAAGAGCATAAGATTGTATATTCAGCTATTCCAATGTTTATGGTATTTTATAATACATTTAAGTAGCAGTTTTAAGGGCAATATTTGAACACTAACTCTGACTGATATTCTACTCACCTGGCTATTCAGAAAATAACTGGACACTCACCGTATAGAACTCCTGGACCTATCAAACCATTTATTTGTCAATGTTCTTTTATTATTCAGGTCCCAGTGTTCTTTTATTATTCAGGTCCCAATGTTCTTATTTTATCCAGGCCCCATGTTCACCAAAAAGGACTGATTATATTGAAACTAACATTGGTCATATCAGGCTTAAATGGTATGGTACATAACAACAATGTTGAAACATTTTGATTTGCTAAGAAACAACTTTTTGTACAGGTAAGTGTTTGTAAGTAAGCGTTTATGAATTTAAATCTGTCTGACGCAACACAGTCGCGATACAGATTTAATTAAAGACAATTTAACAAACACTAACCAATTTAGTGGTTGAAATTAAAGTGCGAGTATGATACGCTGATAAAACGGAGTGGTATTAAATGACAAGTTGGTGCAGATTTACGGATGATACGGTACCAAGAACTCGGTCAGTTGTCACACTTTTATGACTTTTTTAAGAAATAAAACAGCTTAAATTTGTGTGCAAGAGTCTGTGTATATATATCTTTGATGCTTACAGTTAGTTATATTAAATAAATATTTTGATTGACAACATAATTATCTCTTTTAGAAGTTTTCCAAATGCTCATTTGCCAGATCTAGCTGTTTTCATTAAAACAAAGAAATCGTAAAAGTCTTTGATAAAAACTTGCTAAAGACATAAGCTTCAATGATCATAATATTCTGTAGACACACTTTTATGAATACACTTACTTCAAAAGTGTGACTTTCAGGTCGTTTTCGATCATGCATGTTGTGTTTACGTGTTCGTTTTGTCTAAAATGATACGGTGCTACGCGCAGGATGATAAATTATCGACGGTTGCGTATACCCTTGACACCGTGATATCGGGCCAGAACTTTTTGGTACAAAGTATTTTGCTGTATCTAGCCTTATGAAAATAACATGAAGATAAACAAATATTCCTGATAGTGAACCTGTAACCGAAAATGTTTCCAGATAACTTCTAAATGTCAGGTAATATTTGAATGTTCGGTGTATTCCGCATTATGAAGTAACTTACAATTTATATAGTTGTACAGATCTGATACTGTGTCTAATCAGCTAAAAATAAAGATAACAAAGAATGGGCATATTTAATGTAACAGTTGTCATGTTTGTTTTTTTGTGGTTTTTTTATGACCACACATATTTTATGTCCCAGACTATATGTTAATTTCTCACTTTTTAAAAGTAAATCCAGTTATTTAGATATAGTACCTGCTGTTTATCTTATACATCATTGACACGAAAACTATATAGTTGTTAATAATAATGAACAATATTTTTTCCTTCGAGGGTAAAACGTAGTGGTTTTTAATGACAATCAACGTTTTCGAATGTGCAGTTATTATAAATATTGTAATACTACATAGGACGTCAGCTTCATGTATTGAGTTTCACGATTTCAGCTTCGTGAGTTTACAAACTCACGATTTCAGCGATTTCAACTTTATGAATACGTGTGTTTCACTTATCGAATTTGAAATCGTGATGTTGAAAATCGCTAATTCTTGAATTTGATTTCTGAAGTTGCAATCGTAAATTCTGTATGTTGAAAAAGTGAATTGATGAAGTTGAAATCGAGAAGTTGAAACGACAGCACCGGTCTTTCGTATAATACCGATTCATTTCAGTACTATTTGTAGAATGTTATTTACAGTAAATGGATATGTAATATAAATTTAGTTACCAGGTCAGCATTATCACACTGACCTTGACATTGGAGCCACTGACGTATCTTGATAACAGCAGATGTCAAGCCAGTTGTCTTCATGGAATTGCCGTCTTCCTCAAAAACTTTACTGGATTGCACTTCCATTATAGCATATAATGTTTTTAGTTTTGAAAATTTGTAATAGATTTGTTATATTAGATTAAATATAGATAATGATAATATAGATTAAATAATTTCTTTTGTTACAAGCTCATATTCTATTATACCCATGTGTATTGATAGAGCATAATATTGTATATTCAGCTATTTCAATGTTTATGGTATCTTATAATACATTTAAATAGCAGTTTAACGTGCAATATTTGAACTTGATATTTTACTGACGAAAGTGATGGTTACTCACCATGTTATTCAGAAAATAACTGGACACCGTATAGAAGTCCTGGACCTATCGAATAGAGAAAAACAGAATTCCTAAAGAAAGCCCAACACGGCAAAATTGAAAATGTTGCAGGTTCGGTTTGATTGAGCCTGTTCATGAACGGTACTGGAAAGTGCAAGTTACCGTCCACGCCCCCTAGCACCGGCTTAAGCAGAATTCAACCTTGAAACACGAGAATGGTGAAATTTTGAATTTAGAAACATCCGCAGATGTGTTCATACGGCGGTTATCGTGGAACCTTCAATGTGACAAAGTAGTGCCATTCCATGAAAAGCGGCGTATGGTCCCCAATTAAGAAAATGCGTGTGCCCTAAACGAGAAAACAATGGGCGGAACTTAATAAATTGAATTTTGAAAGGGGATCAGAGGTTATGAAGCCTGCATATCACAGATAAGACGTCAAAAGACAATTTAAAAAGTAGACACCATATCCTATGGGTGATTAGACAGTATTCAAGTAGGAATACTAGAACCACCCAAGTTGAAAAAGGCCATATAGAAAAAACTAAAATTACCACATAACATGTATACACAACAATTAAGTCGTGCTGAACGATCTTCAAGGATCGAAAATATAACATCTTTGATTAAATGTGCGGGGAGACTTTTTACGGCCGCCACAAGGCACATATAACACTGATGTGACCATAAAATAGAGAAAAACAGAATCCCTAAAGAAAGCAAAAAAGGCAAAATTGAAAATGTTGCAGGCTCGGATTGATTGAGCCTTTTCATGAACGGTACTGGAAAGTGCAAGTTACCGTCCACGCCCACTAGCACCGGCTTAAGCAGAATTCAACATTTAAACACGAAAATGGAAAAATTTTGAATTTAAAAACATCCACAGATGTGTTCATACGGCGGTTATCATGGAACCTTCAACCATTTATTTGTCAATGTTCCTTTATTATTCAGGTTCCGGTGTTCTTTTATTATTCCGGTCCCAATTTTCTTTTCTTTTCCAGCCCCCATGTTCACAAATAGGACCAAACGTCCTGATTATATTGAAATTCACATTGGTCACATAAGGCTTAAATGGTATGGTACATAAACACAATGTTGAAACATTTTGATTAGCAAAGAAACAACGATTCGTACAGGTGTTTGTAAATAAGCGTTAATGAATTTAAATCTGTCTGAAGCAACACAGTCGCGCGACAGATTTAATGAATTAATGACGATTTAACAAACACTAACCAATTTAATTGTTGAAATTAACAAAGCGCGAGTAAGACACGCTGATTTTACGATGTAGTATTGAATGACAAGTTGGTGCAGATTTAAAGAATTAAATAACTGTATCAAAGATTATGAAAATAAAAACGATTTGGTTGGATAAAATATGAATTCAACCCATAGTTTTGGATGAAATTTATGACTGGTAAAATAGAAATATAACACTGCAAAATACAAAAATAATGACTTCAAAGTACAGCTCAATTTTAGAATAAAATTTCGATCAACTGTTGAATCTTGTAAAGTTATTTTTATTTTATTTTTCTTTAATTCCATAAAATGCTTGTTAGCCCACATTCATTAAAATTAAATCTATTAGATTTTTTAGTGGTCCCAGTATATTGAGGACTATCAACAGTTCCCTACATTCAGTTCATGTAATTTGCAAATTCTTATTTTTTTTCTTTAAAAAAGCCTGAATAAGAAGAATGGCTGTTTAAATAACCATGTAAACATGCAATGTATTTGAAAAGTAAATCGAATTTACTGGAATCCTGGGACGGACAGTTACAAATTCAATGTAATAAACAGATGCAAAATGTTATTAATTGCTGTTGTGCCTGTAGCTTTCATCCAGTTCCTTGTTTTGATGTTGTAAACTATTTACTATTGTTAGATGATATGGTGTTGTACAATTGTATAACCAGATGAAAAAAAATAAACATTTACCTATCTCTATACTTGACATTTGGGTAAAGAACCGCCTTGCATGAACCTCAACTTGACACTTCAACTTGTCTAAAACCAGCTTTTTTAATTTTTTACAACCTTCATTTCTTAACGAAAGCCTACGGTATTTGGTAAACATGTAGTGGTCAGACCATCTTTACTTATACATGCAAGCGCAAATTATTGAATATTGAAGATTATATTCCAGGATTCATCTTTTGTCTGCTAAAAAATCCATGTTCTTATCTCCAAACTTTGTATATATTACAATTCACGGTTGTATTATGCTTTCTGCAAAATAAACTTTTCGTATCCGTTTGCTTTCATTTTGAATTTGATGTCATAGGGGTTAAGGCCATGTGGCTAATAATTTTTGTTGTGTTGTTTTGTTTTATTTTTCTAAATAGAGTAAAATAGATGGCCGTTAAAATATGTTAAGAAACCCAACTTGGGAGAAATGTATTAAGATTTTAGGTAAAACGATTCAAGATTAAAGTAATAATTCACATGTTCGATTAAGACTGGTATTGCAGCATTATTACCATATTTCTACTGCGTAGCTGCATGTTTTGGCCTATTTTTGGTAATTTGCATAGAATGTACGTGTAAATTACTTTCTTTGTTCACTTAACAATCTTTTACTTGAGAGTATGTTTTCAAAATTTTCATGAAAATTAGCATGAATCTGGAAGCATGCTGCTTTAAATTATGGAAAGAACGAAAAAATGTATCTACAAATCAATACAAACATTGGATTATTTCTTCAGAATATTTAATATATCCTTATAAAACATTGTATATCTACATAATAGGCAATAACAATAATGTAAAAATCAACAAACAATAACAAGAGTCAATCCTGGAAGACAGAACACATTGTTTTCAACATGTAAAATCATAGCAAACAATAAGCAACAGCTTATATGCAATTGGTCCAAGTGGCATGCATTTAAAATGAAGATAATTATAATTTTTCCAGCAATGTTGATAGAATGGTTTAGAAATTTTCAAATTCTGGCATGTTACACAGTCTATCCTGACTGGTTTACACAGTCAACCCAGACTGGTTTTGAAACAGAAACTAATCATGAATGTATCAATACGGACATGCTCAAACCCCCTGTGTTGTTAGAGAAACTTTTTTTTTTCAGACATGTTTTTATTGTTGTTTTTCTTTTCAAAAGCTTTTAGTACAATAAATGTACACAAATGAGGCAATTTTGAAAACAATTTAAAAAAAATATAAGTAGACATCTTGAAAAAAATTTACATATGAATTAAGTTTCCTCCTCCCTTTACAAAGTAATTCAAAGCACCAAGGAGCAGTATAAGAGGAAATTTAACATGAGCATAATTTCAAAACTTTAGACAAAATGGAATGTTATACATGTGGAAATGATAATCAACTGACTAGAAGAAAAATCAGACAAAGAGTTCCAATTTCAAGAAGAAATTATGATTTTCATACCTCAATATCCATGGAAAATATAGAATAAAAATAAGTGTGTAAAACATAAATGACATCAAAGATCTCTACAAAAAAAACAGTCTGCTAAAAGAAGAAACAGGAAGTGAAAGGTGTAAGCAAGGGGGACATTTAGTGAAAGAAAGATTTGAGAAAAAAGTTTAGACAAGAAAGATGGGCAAGAGTAAGAAAACTAACACAAAGAAAGCAAAATCAAGAAAAAGTAAGGAAACTTCAGCAAAGACTTTAAATTAAGTTAAAGTACATAGATAGTGACAAAGGATAGATAATGGGACAAAAGAAAGAAATAATAACAGACATATTATGAGAGGGAAATTCATTAACGAACAAAACAGACACAAAACACACTCTGACTACATTTAAAATATATGGGTAAAGAAAATACATTTGAAGAAGTTTCTAAAAATACATAATTATGAACTTAGATGATCATTTGTGGAATGCAGTTTCTTCGAATATGTAACTTAGTTTGATTTACTTCATCTTTTGTATAAATACATAGATTTAGTTGCAAAGAGTGATCACTCTTGATAATTATTCAGCTTAGTTGAAACACAAAAAAAAATTCCAAACAAAAACACTTAGTATGTGTGTGTGTAAAAGTAACCACTATTAGTTTCTTAATTACATTAACACTGCTATCTTTTGTAAGTTACGAAAAGTCATTAAAATGCTTTGGTGTAAAATGTTTAAGTCTTTTTATGGCATTTTGCCAACTTTTGGTACATTTTAATATATAGCACATATTCGTGATAACACATCATCATTATTCATGACAAACGTATCTCATGTTCTTATCTATCGACAAACCACCGTTTACATGACAACGTATGTTAACAATCCAGAAAGCACCCAAGCACGTTTCAGGCACGTGTTGTTTTAACCCCGGATTTATTTCTCTTCTCTATCTATAGAGTCTAATTCAAAGGTTGTTCACACATCACTCTGAAACTTTTGCTTCTTTCGAGTACCGCCAGAATTAACATTCTGTAACAACAGCTCCATTTTCAAACGCCGAATTTCATTGTCGCGTGCCTGAAGTTGCAGATGTAACATTTTAGCAGTCTGTGTCGTTGACATTTCACCTTTGACCTCGGAGAGCAGGCTTTTCTTCAACTGTAATTAGAGTAGCAGAATATTCTTAGGCTAGAAAAATAAAGAATTGTTTGCATATTATTATATGGTGATTTACAAATTTATGCATGCTTGCCAATTAAAAACTCTACCCTTATTGATTAAATTGATGTTTTTTTCTGGCTGCCATAATTGTTTATCCTTTTTTTACTCTAATAACACAAGTATTTCATTCTTGGTGAAAACCGAATACCACTCAAGTCGGTGCTAGGGGGCATGAGCAATGTTGCACTTGTTCACTATCCTTCATGTACAGACTCGTCAAACCAAGTCCGCAATTTTCATGTACTTTTCTTGTGATTAAATGCTTCCAAGGGATCATCCTTTTTCTACATCATTAAAGAAAATATGGCTGTTACTAGAGTTGGGCTTGGGCCTAATATCCAAGCTCATTACTGCATACTGAAATCCTTGATCGGAAAGTTCAGTTTCAAAACAGAACAAATATAGCAGTATAATAATTTATAGCCTTATTTGCTGTACACATAACTATAGCAACTATAGCAGTAACATTGAAAACACAATGTGGAACATCTCTGCCTTTCTCCTTAACTACAATGAAACGACTCCAGTATTTCAAGGCCCATCAAGGCCTCAGAATTGATATCATTTTTATTTTTCAAAAACTTTTTATTTTTGGTATCTTGTTACGGTTTGCCAAATAGATCGAACTATCTTTACTTCTTGTTCTTTGTTGGAAATTGCTATAATTATTGTAATTCAGTATTTTACATGAAGTCAAAATACAACTTTGTTTACATTTTGCTACCTTTACGACACATAGCTGTAGTTCAGCGTCACTTTCTTCCGCTGTTAACATGTTTTGTTTGTTTGATTGGATCTTACGTCACATCAACACAGTATTGGTCATATCGCGACGTTCTAGCTTTTCCTTCCGTGCATTATTTCAGGCATGAACGGGCACCTGAGTAGAACCACCAACGTTCCGTAAGCTAGCTTGATAGCTTCCTCGCATGAAAGAATCCAAAGTCCCTGTCGGGATTCGAACCCACAGCGGTGAGGGGGCAAGTGATTTGAAGTCAACGACCTGTTTAACATGTAACATGCACTAAATTCATTATCAAAACATTACTAAAGAAATTTATACATATGGATTTCAGAGCCACGATGTGCCTTTAACTGAAATTTTGCAATATTTACCTCTGCTATTCTTTGATTCAATTCTTCAGATTGTTTCTGTTTAGCTGAAGCTAGTGAAAATTTGATATCTGACATCTGATTGGAGATATCCGACATCCATGACTCATTTACGGACGATATATTGGAGCAAGCTGATTGGCTCCTTGTTGTGTCAGCCTCGATTTCATCTTCCATGAAATTAACATCCCTTCCGATACACATTTGTTGGTGGTGCTGTTGTTCTAGTAGCAAATTTATCATCTGTTATTCAATTATAAACATTTCATCACTACATAGGCAAATAAGATATATAAACTTGTGTCGATGTCAAAGAACATGTGTAATCATATCTTTATGAAAGACACTTATGCTATAATGCAAACAATTTATGAAGATATAATGTGTATTGTGTTGAATTTAAGCTGTGAAATTACAAATTCCACTGAATTTACACCATCCAATTTACAGTTTTAACACAAATGTTATCATACCATTTCATCAATAACAAACTTTCCATCAAATTTATACGACTGAATTAATAAAACAATATCTAGAAAATTTACACCATTAAAGAAATAACACAAATTTCACAAAATATTATACCATTGAATTAATTATACATATTTATTTTATGCTATTGAAATACATACTTGTTCATTGTATCATTATTCAATACAAAATTCAATACAAATCTGCACCTAATTTATACAATTTAACACACATTTCTACCAAAAGTTATACCAAATTTATACCATTAAAACTCATTTCTACCAAAATCATACCATTTAAATTTACTTTCAGATTTTATAAGTTTTTTTCATTAGGGGCTTAAAATTTATTCCGCCCCTTAGGGTTTTATATCTTTTCACATAGTTTCCCATTTTTTTCACCCCTTTCGACCCCACACAACAGATGTTTTAACTTTCAAACCCTCACATCTATAAACATAATAACAACTGTAACTGACATGTTTCTGGGACTTTTTTGCAATATCTATTACATCAAGTACGAGGGGTTATCCAAAAAGTCGTTGACTTTTTAGATATTTCTTAACGTCAGCGTGTATTGTAATGAAATGTTATCAGCATACCTTGTAGAATATTATCAACACATTTTGAAAGGAACAGTTAACTGCGTCAATAAATAATGATTTTATATTGCTTTTACATATGCAAATACACGCAGAAATTAGAAATTCGCAAAAATTGTTGTAATTTGGGAATGACACCTACAAAAACCTTCCGAAAAAAATCAGGAGGCAAACAGAGAAAATAAAATTTCACAATCATAAGTGGTTAAGTGGGACAAAAATTTAAGTGATGTACATAGCTTTGGGAGCAGTGATGGTCATTGACTGCGTAACGTTGAAGCACATGTTGTACCCTATATAACGTTGACGTCAATAACATTTTGGATTGAGCCGCAGTCGCCGACATGTGTTTATGTAAAATTAAATATTGTTGTAATATAAGAAGCTACTAACATGATTTTTTCTGTGTTTCTTTGTTACTCATTCTTCTAAGCTGTGTAATATTTTCAAATCAATATCTCAAATATATTTTATTCAACAAAGAAAGTCTACGAATTTTTGATGACCCCTCGTATGTTATGCTTTAGCTTACTTTCCAATACATTTACAAGTTGAAGCTATTATACATTAAACCAATTTTAATGAAACAAATGTTATAATTAATTATTAGAATTTTTGTATCACATGATTGTGTAGATCCATATTTTATGTATACTTCATTGTAAATAAATTTATTCATGTAGTAATGTTTTTATTTAAATTTATTCATGTAGTAATGTTTTTATTTAAACATTTTGTTTTTATTTGACAAAGTTTCTATTTTCATTTTAACCTCACGTTTGTTTAGCAAATAGTTAAACGGATGTTTCGTCGTTTGTTATTATTTTATAAACGTTAATCTTGAAGAAGACAATATGTATGAAAGAAAAAAAATGTTTGCCCATTTAAAAAGTACATTACTTACATTTATAAACTAACAATAGTAATAATAAGGTTTCCGTAAGTCCTGGCAGTGGCAGGTTGTACAGACGTTGACGCCCAGAAGGATTAAGAAGGTCATTAAGAAGGTTTGTTGCTGTTCTAAACCGTTCGCGACGGCCCTGGAATCGGTTTTGGTTTGCTGTATTCACCTTTTGTCTGCCTTCGCCATGCCTCCTGTTAGCAGCTTGTCCAGATTGATGATAATGGTGTGTTGAACATAAAGCGCCGCATTAACTTCACGGTATATGCCTAAAAGCTCCGCCATATCTAGAGACCCCCCCCACACACACACACACACGCACACACACACACACACATTTCTGCTTCACTCAAATGTCATTCTCATAGCGTTTACCATAATGTCAAAAAGTAACCAATGTAAAAAGGTGTGACCTTTGAATGACCATACACTTGTATTGTTGATGTATTGGAGCAATATTGTGTCTCTGCTCCCATTTTACAACTGAAAAACGTGGGGTGCATGCTTTCCATTACTACTTGGCCAGGCTTATCCGATATTACACTTTGCATTGAAGCCATCTCTAAAAAATGCTAAATTAAACTATGTTAAATAAAAATGTTAATCTGTTTAATACATGTAATACTTTTCTTTAAATATAAGGAGAAACGCTTGATGCCAAGCAGAAGTTGAGTAGTATAATTATTTATTAGGAAACAACAATAATATTCAAATATAGTCCTACAGTATAAAATAAGTCGGGTTAACGAATCAAAACTGCAGTAACATAACCTTTGGAAAAATTGTTTCCGTAAATATATTCTAAAGTTTAGAAACCTCTATATTTGATGTTTATAGTTTACAAATAATTGTTCGAATTTCGAAAAAGAATACTTTCAAATTACCTGTATTAATGAAATATGTTTGTATTTTTAAAGCGAATGACACATGCACGAAATCATTGCAGAAAAAATACTTTACTTTAAAAAGCAACATTACAGTTTGTTCTAGAACTTATAATGTTGTTTATGTACAACATTAATGTGTGTCAAATAATATAACCAGACTCTAATACAACTCTTTTAAGAATAGACCAAAACATTATAAAAACAAAACATTTAGTTATCTATAAGTTTTACAACTTATGGATTTATACATTTTAAATGACATAAAGTATATGACTTTTTATTAATTCATACAGAAAGATAATGATGGGTTAAAATGAGGATATAGAAATTTATGCATTAACTTAAGCCTTTATATATTTTGAATTTCCTTCTATGAATAAGAAAATTTTCTGTACACATTTAAGTGAACAATGAATTGTATAACCGTATAGTTGAGATATAAATTGTGTGAAAACTTAATAAAATGTAACTTTTTAAATAAAATCTTAACAGAATTTCAAACATATATAAGTAACGCTTGACTGACTTTGTTTACTTCTTTGTGTGAAATTTGACGACAAATGCAAGATGAGCTGGTGGTTAATCCCCATATATATGTTCTATGAAAGCGCGTTATGGTCACAATAACATTGCAAATTGATATGAATATCGAATTACTTTTGTAATATCAGGTAAATGAAAAGCGCCATATAAATAAGAAATATAGGAAATATACTACAGAATCCGATAATCTTACGTGAACTTTGATATATGAAATAAATTTGATATTTAGTGTGAAAGCATTTACAACAAATACATGTATACTGTTTGGTATATTGTGTTTACAGCTGGAGGCAATGTAGTACAAAACAATAAAAAATTCAACTGGACAATTCGACGGAAAGAATTGCGCACAGTAATATTTTTTGATAAGAAAATCTAAAACATAAAGAGCCATAAATAAACTTAGGTTCATATGGGAGTTTATTGAAACAAATCTGCACTTTACTTTCCAATAGTTACACTCACTAAACTACACAGCTCATGCGAAAACAAAGAAAATAAATGCTTCGTGTATTTTTAGTTGTCCGTCATAATTAGTCTTTAATGACAGTCATTTCCCTGTAACTTATCTCCAATATGAAATATCAGCGCCATGTTAACCACAAATATATATTTTTCATATCTCTTACAATCCGAATCATTAATCTAAATCGAAAACATCGTCAACATATAAAATCGTGGCAGGTAATATATCCAGAAAAATCACTCCAAAACCCAAATAACATATAATATATCTCTAAATGTAGTTATTTTTCAGTCGACTTTAACACGATTTTATTTAATAAAGTATGACAGCAAATTCCGATATTTATTTACTGTTTTTAGATTATGTGACCACAAAGTGTTCCGATGTGTGTTTTTGTGGTGCCAGTGTGTCCATGATTCGTCGTCTGTCGTTGCCTAAAATTGCTTTAAACAACATCTTCTCCTAAACAACCTGGTGGATTTCCACCAAAATTTACAGGAATGGCCCTTAAGTATTCCTCTACAAAATTGATATGAACTGTTCCAGTCTGAACAAGTAGGTTAGTTTGCAAAGGCTTATATAGGAAAATAAATTTACGTCTTTTTTATTAAACTGTTTGCCTAGAGCTAAGATATTTGTCTTATAGTATCGCCAAGTACACCTCTACAAAAATTATATAAATAATACCCCTAGGATGAGAATGTGATGCATCCCTGGGATCCTTTTATTTGTATAGTAAAAAACTTAAAAGGCGCCTCGGTGGGAACTAAAATACCAAGAGCTTAGATATTTGGCATGTAACATCACCTTATGTTTTTTTTTAAGTTCTATATGTTATGCCCTAGGGCACAAAATTTGCCGCGCCCGATGGTCACTTAGCTTACAAATATGTAGCCTAGGGAAAATAATGACAAACACAATATGACGTTATTTCTGGCTTTAACATTTTCTTGCAATGTATCTCTGGTGAGCGATTAAGGGCGATAACTGCTCTCTTGGTTTTTTTTTGTATGTTTAAAAAATGTGTTGCCAAAGTATACATACTCATGTTCCTGATGTTCCTATTCGAAGTTTGACGGAACGTGCCGAGAAGTTACATTTTTAAATGGTAGTGTACAATTTTTACTGTGCAAATTATTATATAATTCTGTAGTACTTATCTTATTCGTGAGGAATGTAGAGCCGGACGTGTTGTTTCTTCTTTCGTCGAACAAGTGTCAATTTCCGTACTCTCTGCTGTCTGATTTATAGGCTCTTAGTTTCATATACTTATAATGCAATCATTGATTATGAATGCAAATGAAATAGCCCTTACAGGTTTCCATATGTAACAAATCGTTATGAAGGAGAAACTGTCTGACACAAGGAAGTTTTAAAAATAAATTATTAGATCTTGTAGTTAACATCAAGTTTATAATACCCGGGTACTTTGTTATGGATTTAACCACAAATGCTTTTTAAAATGTATAAAGATAAAAACAATAAGTAACATCGTTTCAACTACAAATTATAATTTTATACTTAATATATTTTAAGTTGAATTTATGATATTTCAAAATGGAATTGGATGATATTGAAATGGACACAAGTAGATCAAATGATGAGATTGCATATGAGAACTTAAAGATTTCGACTGAAAGTTGTTCTACCGAATCACAGTCAAAGAAAATTGAAGAGCAACCTTATGAGACATTAAAATATGGTGAATCTGATAAAAGAAAAGTTGAAAGTGGAAATGGCGATACTTTGAAGCGACTGAAATATGTGATTTATGTATTGATAGTGTTGATAAGTGTTGTTTACATCACTCTAATCACGTTGGTCATTGTTCTGTTCGTTCCGAAGAAACCAGGTACATTTTATTGTATTTCATATTTGTGGCACTATCATAAGTATCAAAAGCTTGAAAAATTATGATATTTTAGAACAAAAATATATTCAATAAATTTTAAGTCATGCTTACTTAAGTTTTTTTATCTAGCTGTATACATTAAATATATCTTTATTATTATATAAATCCAGTCGACGGTTGTTGGGCACAATGGTCAAGCTGGACCTCGTGTGACGTAACGTGTGGTAACGGAACACAACTACGAACAAGAACATGTACAAATCCAATGCCTATGAATAAGGGAAGTGACTGTAATGGAGAAAGTTTGCAGAGCAGTGAATGCTCAAAAGACAACTGTCCAGGTGTTAACTTTAAATAATTTATATAGAAAATAAACTAATTTCGAGACAAAGAAATATAATCATATTACTTTAAATTCACTTCGGGTAGTTTAAAAACATTTCTACTACAGTACTGTATTTAGGAAATATTATATCACAAACAGTGATTTTATCGCTCAATAAATCACTGTTTGGAGTTAACCATTACATATACAAAAGTCTTAAGTTCAAGTTTCTTTGTGTTGTTTTTTCCTTTCAATGTTTTCTTTCAACATTACAAATTGTACTTCTTATTTGAAATATATCGTGTATCTATGAAACTCACAGATTTTTTTCTATATAATATTTATTGTTTTCCTTTAAAAAAAATTTGCTACTTTATTTTGGGTGAAAAAAAACTTAAGAGCAATGGAGTTTGAATATCTCTAGTAAACGTTCAAAATAATAAGGTCATTTCCATGAACTATTTCGATTTTTAAATTCACAAACACACACTCTATAATACTTAGTCAATGGTCAATGGACACCCTGGTCAACCTGGACGTCTAGTGCTGTCATTTGTGGACAAGGAACTCATTAACGTTCGAGGACATGCACAGATCCAGTTCCGGCATATAACTTTAATGTTTAACTTTCCACAATTTATTAAATAGATTTAATAAAACTAATTTAGTTTCATCAGGGAAATTCTTTAGGATATCATAATATATCTTGTCTTCCCCTGGAGTTCTAGATTTACAGTTTTGATGGGTCTTATTTATTTCAAAAATAGTGAATTCTTTGTTATATTCTCAAATTCCGACTCCACTGCACATTAGTTATTGCACGGCGCCTGCCCTCTAGTTAAAAATTATTGTGTATAGCACTGGTTCTACGATTAAGAACATGTACAAATCCAGTGAAAATGACTGTATTGGAGAAACTTTGCATAGCAATGAATGCTCAAAAGACAACTGTCCATGTTTTTACTTTATATTATTTTATAAAAAAGCATATCGACATAGAAATACTTATACCGCATTTTTTTTAGTTATTCTACTGATGTACTCTTATTTCATACTTGCTTACACATACTCCTTGTGTTTCAAAATCTGCAAAAGGTAAAAAAACAACTTGTAATATTTTAAAGATACGCAGGGTCTTTCAAATAGTATGATTTGGAAACACGCTATGTAAAACCTTCTCGCTACAACGGTATAACTCGGTATGATTTACTACACACAAATTATGTAACTGTTAAACAAAAGTGGAAACATTTAAAACGAGAGCAAAAATGAGAATTCTAATGACATGATGTTCTTTAAAAAACATTTAACTTGTGAAAAAAGATAATTATTTCAGTAAGTAATGTTTTCAAAGCCATGATCTGTTAAAAATCATAGTTTATTTTGAAAATACACCAAATTAAACATCAATATTTGTAAATAATATCAAGAAATATTATGAAATCTTCAACAATGTATAATTTAAAAAATAAGCTCATGAAACTCAGACCTATTTTCAAATATAAGCAGTAGATTTTTACCTTCACACTGAGAATGAAAAGTTCCTAATTTCATTGCAAATTTTAAAAATTGTTACATTTTAAAGTAAATACATTTGTATTGATAATATAATGTAGCCAGGATTAGTTTACAGTTTATTTTTTATCATTTTAACAAAATATTATCTGATAATTTGATTTAAATGGTGATACATTATGCCAGATCACGATGGGTAGATAACTTTTTCACGTGACTCAGCCGAGACAACTTTTTTTGTAAAATTGGTACGACTTTAGACCATTCTATTTGGAAAACCCTGAGATACGCAAGCAATTGTGACATATTTATTGTCATTTTTTTTAAATATTATCAGTATATATTGTTTAAAGTTTTGGCCAAGACATATATTCATTATTCGAACGTTCCAGGTCAGCATGTCAAGCTAAGTATCATCTTGCAGGAAATTGGCAATGCGTCATAAACTAATATTAATTGGGTTTTTTTGCCCAATAAAATGGATATGCCACTTGTTCATTTACAGTTGAGGCAATACATATCCATATTCAATCATATCATATCATGTATCTTTAAAAACCAGCAGATTTTGTATAAGCAGCATACTACTTTACTTTGCATAGACTCGGACTATAAGCCTAAGACTTTATAATAATTGTGAAAACTTCATGAACATATCTTGAAATTTAAGTAGAAATAAACTAACTACATTGTTAACATTGACATAGAATGTTTTCAGTCAATGGTCAATGGGCACACTGGTCGAGCTGGACTTCATGTGACGTCACATGTGGAAAAGGAACTCGTCAACGTTCGAGAACATGTACAAATCCAGTTCCAGCTAATGGTGGACTCAAGTGTACAGGAGCGATAAGAGAAACTGATGAATGTTCCAAAGACGCCTGTCCAGGTCGTTGCATTATGATATAATAATAATAATAATAATAATAATAATAATAATAATTATAATAATAATAATAATAATAATAATAATAATAATATCTTTATTTAAAGAAGGTTACACATTAATAAAATACAAAAGCAATCATATATATCTTATTTCCAATGTGGCCTTCTGAAAAAGAAAACAACAACAATTGTTGCATAGTAGAAAATATTAAAGGAATAAATTGGAGAATTACAAATTCAACCTTCGAATAATTTTAACACTATCATAAGTAAAATCTTCTTAGAATATTTTTAAATGAAATTTTTATGTTATACATGTTTTGGGGTTTATTTTTACTATTCTTTATAAAATCGAAATAATCCTACAATAATGGCGTCAAAGTCAATATTCTTGACTTGCTTGAATATTCTTGAATTCGACTTTTCTTGAGAAAGAAGTATGACATATATTTAGAGGATGAAATGGTTATGATAGCTTATAACTCTACTCTAACACATTATTAACCAATTGCTCATACATTTACTTTTGCCAAGACATGTATGACCGAAACGTTGCAAACTTATATGCCGAAGCCGAATATCGTCTAATAGGAGATATGGGGGACTTGATGGGGACTGTGTTTTATTGTTCAAGGAAACCATTAATTACTCGTACATCAATTCAAACGTAATTGGTCTCAAACAATTTAATCATTCAATGTCCACCCATATTTTGTCAATCAGCATACTTTCCTTTATTGTTATACTATCAGTTCTTAGACCCCTCTTATTTTAAACATACTTGATGTCTGTATTTTAAGTCTTGTTTGTATTCATTACAAAAGGAGATTATGAAATTTAAATGTTTATTTTTAATCCAAAATAAAATTTAACACCGGCTTTGTGACATTGTATAAAATACTTGTTTCATTGAGGCAATTGCTGTAAAGTAGTTATTAACCTCCGCCTATCTGAAAAGGGATATTGAAATCGCGCTGTCCGTCCGTACTTACCTTCGGAACCATACATAAAAACTGGTTGGTCAAATGTTTTATTGGAAAGAAAATTGTAATGAATGAAATCAATATAGAAATGAGGCTGATCTACAGAATCTCGTACCTTGGTTTAAGGAAAATGTTTATCTTTATCTAACATTAGTTTGTTAGATTTACATGAAATTCAACAAATATGAATAAAGTTAAAAGAAAAAATTTAAACTAATCAATGTTGCCAATACTATGTATGTCTATTATATATTTCAGCATTCAAGTCTGCATTTTCTGTAAAAAGTCCAGATACCAATACATACATCATTATCAATGACAGACTTACCTTTTCCAGTACAATTTACCAGTATGGTAATGATTTTAATATCTCGACAGGAACTTACACATGTCACAAAGCCGGTGTGTACCATTTTTCTGTTACACTGGTAAAGAAACGGGCACCATTAAGGGTTGATAGAGTATATTGCTATCTTTTCAAGAATAGACAGGATTTGATTTACATATACGTTGATCCAACTGACGATGATACAGACAAAGGACATGCTGCTGTATCTCAGTCTATCGTGATTGATCTTGATGTTGGGGACACTGTGTACCTTACTGGATGCAGCGATCCAAGCACAACCATGAGTTCTTGGTCTTCGTTTACTGGATTTCTCCTATATGACAACAATTGAATTTTGCATTTGTCCGGAAAAAATTGTTCTTAACTAAATCTGTTGTTTCGAATAATCTTATTTCCAATATGTACAGTGTTTTGTAAAATAACAATATCAGTCTGTGGTCGTGAAAAAATGAATATTTCGTGATGACATTTAAAGCACTTTTGCTAAAAGTTCGATATCATGTTATGGAATTAAAGACACTCATCGGATTTTTAGATGGATTTTGTATAGTCAGTTTTTTTTTAATCTAAGATATTGATGCTTAGTAACGCATTTATAGAGATTCACAGTGCTTGTGAATTAACATTTTTGTCTAAAATTTTGCTTTTGCTGAATTCAACTGAATCAGGGAGATGGTATTCTTTTTTATTTAACTGATAAGAATGCATTGTTGGCATAAGATTGACTGATGCTAATTGCTCACTAAATATGTTTCTGATTATGGTATTAAAGTTCATGTCCGTTAACTAAATAAATAAATTTGTTGTTTATTTGACATCTTGAATACTTGAGAATAATATAGATCTATACTATACCACCTTCGACCTAAGAAAAACCTTTTGTCAAGCTGTCAGACCCAGGGATGATGAACCAGAGATAAAGGATGCTTCAACTGTAAAAGACTGTTTGAAACTAAAAAGTAAATAGATTGATCAAGAATTTACAATGTTTTTTTTTTTTTCAATAAAACTGTTAACATGCAAACCTTGATAAATTAAACTTTAATCTTTGCATGAATAAATTTAGTGGTCTCGCACCACTTCACATTACTTCAGTGAGCAGGCCTGCGTTCGACCTAATTGTAGTAAATGAATATTTAGTAGTGTTACACCTAAGATTATAGATGACAACGATATAGTAGTATTCTGGTATTAATTATAGTATTCGGAACTGTTTGGTTTTGTACCTAAAATGATATATAGAAAAACGTGTTTACAGAAATAAAAAGCCATTCATTGAAATTTCTCTACTTATTTTATATCCCTGAGGCAGAATTATAAAAGTGGCGACGAGTATAAACATTTGTTATCAACATGCCTTTGTTTGGGAAGATAAGTGAATTTCAAGAGAGCATGGAAAGCTTTCTAAACTACGAAGAACGGTTGTCTTAATTCTTCGAAGCTAATGAAGTGCCGAATGAAAAAAAAATTCCTGTTTTTCTGTCAGTGATAGGATCGTCGGCATATGGTATTCTTAAGAACCTAGTTGCACCTGCACTCCCCAAGGATAAAACATATGCTCAGCTTGTGGAACTCTTGAAAAATCATTATAACCCTAGGCCTCTAACCATTTCTGAATGTTTCAAATTTAATAAACGCAATCAAAAAGAGGGAGAAAATGTATCCGAGTATGTGGTTGAACTTAACGTTTGTCTACTTACTGTGATTTTGGAACATTTTTGGAGGACGCATTGCGTGATCGGTTAGTCTGTGGTTTAAGGTCAGAAACAATTCAAAAGAAACTGTTAGCTGAGGAAGCCTTAACATTCGATTCGGTTGTGAAGATTAGTACTGCCATGGAAATGGCTGAGAAAGATACAGTGTCCTTTGGTGGTGTTGAAACAGCCACAGTCAATAAAGTGAAAACAAAGTCATTTTCCACAGTGAAGAAGTCTGATACCAAGCCGGGTACTACTTTGCGTAAGAAATATGAGTGTTATCGTTGTAATGGGAATCACCATTCAGATTCTTGTATGCATAAAAATAGTAAATGCTACAATTGTGGAAAAATTGGTCACCTAGCAAACAAATGTAGAAATCGAAAAGTGAAGAAAACTAACTTTGTTGAAGAATCAAGTGATGATGACGTTGTGTTGTTGGTTTATTCAAATTCAGATAACAAATCAAATCAACCATTCAAGGCAAGTTTGATGCTTGATAATGAAAATGTGTTGTTTGAACTAGACACAGGTAGTTCAAGAACTTTGATCAATCAAGCTACTTACCACGACAAGTTCAGTTGTAATAAACGTTGTCCAACTAACAACTAAGCTTAAAAGTTATTCGGGTCAGAGCATAGACACTTTAGGTGAAATAACTGTATATTGTGAGGGAAAGTTATTAAAAGCTATAATCGTCAAAGGAAATAAGCCAAATTTGTTAGGTCGTGATTGGTTGAAAGAAATACATCTAGACTGGAAAACAATTTTTGCATGTGTTAATAAAGTTGATCACTTTAATGACATTAGTTCTGTAGAAATTTTAAAACAAAAATACGCGGAAGTATTCATAAAAAATCAAAAACCAATTAAAGGGTTCACTGCAACTATACACTTGAATAACAACAGCAAACCATGGTTTCACAAAGCTCGTCCAGTACCGTATGCGCTAAAGGACAAAGTGACGGAAGAATTGAAAATTCTTGAAAAAGATGGTATTATTGAACATGTTGATAACAGCTCCTGGGCAAGTCCACTAGTTGTGGTACCCAAGGCAGACAAAAAAAGTTTACGCCTGTGTGGGGATTACAAAGTTTCAATTAATAGGGAAATAAGTGAAGACCAATATCCACTACCAAATGTTGATGATATGTTTGCCAAACTTGTTGGGGGAAAAAAGTTCACCAAGTTGGATCTTACGCAGGCATACGCTCAGCTTGAACTTGACAAGAACTCCAGGGATTTACTAACAATCAACACACATATGGGATTGTACAAATATAATCGTTTAGCCTATGGAGTGAGTTCTGCACCTGCGATATTTCAGTCAGTAATGGACACTGTACTAGTTTGTATTTCTGGGGTTGTGTGCCGTATAGACGACATCCTTATTACAGCTCCATCTGATGAGGTCCATCTTCAGCGACTTGAGGAGGTGTTGCAACGCCTTCATGCTCACAACATTAAGTTGAATGTAAACAAGTGTGTTTTCATGACTGAAAGTGTTATATTTATGGGACATCGTATAGATGCAGAGGGTATCCATCCTACGGACGACAAGGTTCAGGCCATTATGAAAGCACCAGTGCCTACAGATGTGGGAAAACTAAAATCTTACCTGGGACTCTTAAATTATTATGGTTCGTTCATGCCAAACTTGTCCACAATGCTTCATCCATTACATAAATTGTTACGTAAAGGAGAAAAATGGGAATGGTCAGTTAAATGTCAAGAAGCATTTGATCGCTCCAAAGAAGAACTTTCAGGTACAGGGGTACTTGTTCATTATGATGAAAAGAAGCCTGTGATTTTAGCATGTGACTCTTCGGCATACGGTCTTGGTGCAGTTATCTCCCATGTCATGGCCGATGGTACAGAGAAACCCATTGCGTACGCTTCTCGGACTTTGAGTTCGGCTGAAAGAAACTACTCTCAGGTAGAGAAGGAGGCTCTTGGAATTGTGTTCGGAGTGAAGAAATTTCACAAATATACCTATGGACGTAAATTTACACTTTTAACTGATCATACAGCGTTGACAACAATATTTGGTCCTACAAGAGGAGTCCTTACCTTAGCAGCCTCCCGTTTACAAAGATGGGCAATTCTTCTATCAGGGTACCAGTATGACATTAAGTATCGCAAGTCTTCGGCGCATAGCAACTGTGATGGGTTATCACGATTGCCTATAATAAGTGAGGAGGTTGAAGATTCAGAGGATTTAGTTTCCTTCATTGAGGATCTTCCAGTTGAAGCTAGTGTCATTGCAAATGCAACAAGAAAATCTCCACTTCTGAGTAAAGTCATTGATTTCGTGTTAAGTGGGTGGCCTAAACATAATAATGATTCAAGGCTACGACCATTTTTCAGCAAACGATTTGAGCTTAGTTTTGATCATGGAGTGTTACTTTGGGGCTTACGAGTGGTAATTCCAGAGACTTTGCAGAATACTATTCTCACAGAACTGCAAGATCAACACATTGGAGTAAACCGTATGAAATCTCTTGCTCGCGGTTATGTATGGTGGCCTAACTTGGACGCAGAAATTGAACACATTGCGGCCACCTGTGAAACGTGTCAGTCGTTGAGAAAAATCCCGGCAGAAGCACCATTACATCCTTGGGTTCGCGCTTCACGCCCTATGGAACGTATTCATATTGACTTTGCAGATTTTAAGAACCAGTCATTTTTGATATTAATTGACAGTTACAGAAAGTGGCTTGAAGTACTTCCAATGAAAAGCACAACAAGTGAAAAAACAATTGACAAACTAAGATGTATTTTTAGTTACACAGGATTACCCGAGGAACTGGTTTCAGACAATGGTCCACAGTTTACATCAGTTACTTTCAAGGATTTTATGAAAACGACGGGTATTAAACACACACTTACTCCCCCTTATCACCCATCTTCAAATGGACAGGCAGAAAGAGCTGTCCAGATTGTTAAAAATGCTTTGAAAGCAAGAATTAAGGATAATAGTACAAGAATCAACACTTTAAGTCTTACACATCTTCTTGCGGACTTTTTATTAAAATACAGGATAACCCCACATACTACCACTGGGATTGCTCCGTGTGAGTTGTTCATAAATAGACAGTTACGTACAAGGTTGAGTTTAGTAAAACCTTCTAAAGACAGTAAAGTAAAAGACAGTCAAACGAAAATGACGGTCAATCATGATAAATCTTCAAAATTGAGAATATTCGAAAAGGGTGATCGAGTGGCCGTAAAGACCACAATTAATGGGAACAAATGGGAGTGGAAACCAGGTGTCATTCATAAGGTACTTGGAGCCGTTTCCTATTTGGTACGTTGCAACAACCGTCTAAGATTCTGTCATGTTGACCATCTAATTGCGCGATATACAGAGTGGTCATCTAGTGAGCCCTCGAGTGAGTTGCAGGCTCCCAATCAGAATTCTACACATTCTGAAGGTTGTGTCCCAAACCATGAACCTTCGGTGGAGGTCTCGTCTCAACCATCTCAACCACTTGAACCAATACCTAATCAACTACCTTCAAACCCACCGCCTTCACCTGTGCTAACTTCTGGAACAACTGAGTCAAGTCCAGTGAAGGAAAGACCGAAACGTATCGTTAAAACACCACAAAGACTGAAAGATTATGTTTTAACCAAATATTAGTGCTTAACCAAATATTAGTGCATACATTGTGTTTAAGGCTATAATAATGCCGGTGATGCACTACAGAACTCTGGTTCTGTTTAAATTCAGTATTCTTATGGTCATATTGTAAATTTTGCATGTCTCTAAAACAACAAGTTTAATTTTTCAGACAGTCTCACGTATATAACACTGTTCACGAGATCTTTGTAATAGATTAAAATCTAGTTTATTTTGGACAGTTCTAGTCAAGACAAAATAGTATTAATATGTAAACAATATAAAAAGTGTGACTTGTATGTGTATATGAACTCATACTTCTTTCTTTAAAGAGGGGAAGAATGTAGTAAATGAATATTTAGTAGTGTTACACCTAAGATTATAGATGACAACGATATAGTAGTATTCTGGTATTAATTATAGTATTCGGAACTGTTTGGTTTTGTACCTTAAGTGATATATAGAAAAACGTGTTTACAGAAATAAAAAGCCATTCATTGAAATTTCTCTACTTATTTTATATCCCTGAGGCAGAATTATAAAACTAATGATATATTATAATCATATAGCCTTGCTCAATCAATAAATTTTCAAACAAATAAAATGTAAATAAATAATCTTACATCCTTCTAACATTGGTAGAGCTACCGATGAAATCATTTTCCGATAACGGCTGCTTAAACAATGTGATCAAAATTGCCAATCAGCCTAGCTCAAACACTTATAATTCCAATTACCTATTAAATTTCCAGACAATTAAAGTGTAAATATATAATCAAACATCCAAATCTAACATTTGTAGAACTACCGACGCAAATATTTTCCGATAATGGCTGCTTCCTATACAATGTGATAAAATTTACTAAATCAAAATCCGCGTCAATCCACATATAAAACAATGTAAATAAATATCAAAAGTATTCCTGCTTATTTACAAATGTTTAATCCATCCATTATGACCAAAATTTCAAGATACATTTAAACTTAAACATGATTATTTTACAAAAATATACACCCTGTCCAAAAGTTTGACCTTCCCTTGTACAAGATGGCGAATGGAAAGGTAGACTGCTAAATTCCGGTACAACCGTCATCTACCGTAAAAAATTAAACCATCAAGAATTACTCCCCTTGTAACGTGTTCAAGCATATAGGGCTTAAACAGTATTAACTAAATAAATAAATTTGTGTACAAGACATAGTATTCAATTTCAGAATAAAGTTTTTAGTAGTTAACAAATGAGCAGTTATTATTAAGTTATAAATGTGATAAAACATCTAAAGACCGTTGCATGAATTTCCGATTTCTTCGTGAACTCTTCAACATACGGAATTCACGAATTCAACTTCATGAATCACGGTTTAATCTTCACGAATTCACGAATTCAACTTCATTTATTAACTGTTTAAACTTCATGAATTCACAAAATCAACTTCATGAATGTTTTCAACTTCCCGATTTCAAGATTTCATCTTCACGAAGCTGAAATTGTGAAATCATGAAATAAGAATAGTGAATTCACGGAGTTGAATTCGTGACTTCAGTTAAACAAGTTAAACTCGTAAATTCTTTATGTTGAAATTAAGAATTCTGTATGTCGAAATCGTGAATTTATGAAGTTAAAATTATGAATTCGAAAAGATGAACCCGAGAACTCAGGAAGTCTTTCGTATTGTACTGACTAATTGCAGTACTTTTTGCAGCAGTTTCATTTTCAGTAAATGGACATGTTATATATATTTAGTTACCATGACAGCATTGACACACTGACCTTGACATTGGAGCCACTGACGTATCATGGTTACCTCATTTGTCAAGCCGGATGTCTTTATGGAATTGTCGTCTTTCTCATAAACTTTACTGGATTGCACTTCCATTATAGCATATAATGTTTTGAGTTTTGAAAATTTGTAATAGATTTGTTATATTAGATTAAATATCGATTTTTATTATATCGATTAAATAATTTCTTTTTTTACAAGCTAATATTCTATTAACACCCATGCGTATTGGTAGAACATAAAATTGTATATTCAGCTATCCGAATGTTTATGGTATCTTATATACATTTAACTAGCACATGTAGCAGTTTAATGTGCAATCTTTGAACACAAACTCTGGCTGATATTTCACTGACGAAAGTGATGGTTATTCACATGGTTATTTAGAAAAAAACTGGGCACTAACCGTCTAGAAGTCCTGAACCTATCAAAATATTTATTTGTAAATGCTCTTTTATTATTCAGGTCCCAAATGTTCTTTTCTTATTCAAGCCCCAATGTTCTTTTCTTATCCAGGTCCCATGTTCCACAAATAGGACCAAACGTCCTGATTATATTGAAACTAGCATTGCTTATATCACACTTAAATGGTATGGTACATAAGCACAATGTTAAAAAATTTTGAATAGCAAAGAAACAAACTAATGTGTAAGTGTTTGTAAGTAAGCGTTAATGAATTTAAATCTGTCTGACGCGACACAGTCGCGCGACAGATTTAATGGAATTAATGACGATATAACGAACACAAACCAATAAAGTGGTTGAAATTAACAAAGCTATAGAGTAAGACTCGCTGATTTAACGATGTAGTATAAATGACAAGTTGGTGCAGATTTAAAGAATTAAATCACTGTATCAATGATTATGAAAATAAAAACAATTTGATTGGATAAAATATTATTTCAACCCATAGTTTTAGATAAAATTTATGGCTGATATATAGAAACATAACACTGCAAAATACAAGGATAATTCATTCAAAGTAAGGATCAATTTTAGGATCAAGCACAAAATTTCGATCAACTTGTAAAGTTATGATATTTTTATTTTTCTAAACTTCCATAAAGATGCTAGTTAGTTCCACAGGCAGTTGGTGCGTAGTTCTTTTAATTTCATCCATATATATATACTTTGAATAATTTGTAGAATATATGGATGAAATTAAAAGCAAGCACCGACTGCCTGTGGTTAATCAACATTAATCAAAGTTATTAGATTTTAGTGGTTCCAGTATATTGCGGATATGTAAACGCTTTTTAACTTAAAAAAAGCCTGAATAAGAATAATAGCTGTTTAAATAACCAATGTAGACATGCTATGTATTTAAAAAGTAAATCGAATTTACTGGAATCCTGGGATGGACAGTTCCAAATTCAATCATTTATTAATTTAATATCAAATTAATTTGATAGGTTATATCTGAGTAACCGTTGGTTTGTGTGCTTGTGGTGTAATGTTTTCTTGATATTTGTTTTATATTACTATATTGTTTTATTTAAGGCACATTATGGCCAAAAAATGCTTTAATTCTCATTTCTTAAAATCTTTCTATTTTTGGTGTACTTCTATAGTTTCCAAAACGTTACTCACCTGCCATCTTCTTTCTTCTGTTGATATTTGGCCATAAGTACAGTTAAAGTGATTTAATTAATATTTTATATCGAAGTCAAAATACTACTTTGTTAACACTTTCTTTTCGGTAAGAATCGTCTTACATGCTCAAAAACCATTATTTGAGCCGCGTCATGACAAAACCAACATAATGCGTTTGCGACCAGCATGGATCCAGACCAGCCTGTGCATCCGCACAGTGATCATGATCCATGCTGTTCGCTATCTCTGCTTGTAAGAGGGTTTGTAAGCGAACAGCATGGATCCTGATCAGACTGCGCGGATGCGCAGGCTGATCTAGATCCATGCTGGTCGCAAACCCATTATGTTGGTTTGTCGTGACGCGGCTCATTTAAGCGTTATAAAACAAATGCGTGCCCTCCCTAAAGAAGTAAGTTTATTCGATTCTGAGGCATGATGTGCAATTATACAGAATGTTATAATTTGCTGTTGTGTCAGTAGCTTTTATCCGGTTCCTAGACTACTATATGGTAAAATATTTAATATTGTTATATGGCATGGTGTTGTACAATTGTATAACCTGATGAAAAATAATTAAGAGTTGTCTTTCTATCCTTAGACACACCTTACATGAACCTCTACTTTTTAACTTGTCTACAATCAGCTTTTTTATTCCTCACAAACTTCATTTCTTAACAAAGGCCTACGGTATTTAGTTAACAGGTAGTGGACAGACCTTCTTTATCTTTACTTATACATGCATGCGCAAATTTTTGAATATTGAAAATGTTAATCCACGATTCGTGTTTTGTCTGTTGTAAAATCCATGTTCTGATATCCAAACTTTTTATATATTATTATAATTATGCTTTCTGCAAAATAAACTTTTCGTATACTACCATTTTGAATTTGATGTCATAGGGCCATGGGGCTAATAATTGTTGTTGTGTTGTTTTGTTTTATTTTTCTAAATAGAGTAAAATAGATGGCCGTTACTGCAATATACATCCAAAGTTTGAAAAAGAACGGTCACATGTTCTTAAAGCTGCATGCCTCCAGATGATCCAAATATTTCAAGAAAACCAAACTTGGGGGGAAAATGTATTAAGATTTTAAGTAAAAACGATTCAAGATTAAAGTAATAATTTACAGGTTCGAGTAAGACTGGTATTGCAGTACTTATTACCATATTTCTACTGCGTAACTGCATGTTTTGACCTCTTTTTGGTAATTTGCGTGGAATGTAAGTGTAAATTACTTTCTTTGTTACTTCACAATATTTTACTTTAGAGTATGTTTTCAAAATTTTCATGAAAATTAGCATGAATCTGGAAGCATGCTGCTTTAAATTATGGACAGAACGAAAAAATGTATCTACAAATCAATACAAACATTGGATAATTTCTTCAGAATATTTAATATATCCTTATAAAACATTGTATATCTACATAATAGGCAATAACAATAATGTAAAAATCAACAAACAATAACAAGAGTCAATCCTGGAAGACAGAACACAAATTGTTTTCAACATGTAAAATCATAGCAAAAAATAAGCAACAGCTTATATGCAATTGGTCCAAGTGGCATGCATTCAAAATGAAGATAATTATAATATTACTAGCAATTTTGATAGAATGGTTCAGAAATTTTCAAATTCTGGCATGTTACACAGTCTACCTTGACTGGTTAACACAGTCAACCCCTACTGGTTTTGAAACAGAAACTAATCATGAATGTATCAATACGGACATGCTCAAACCTCCTGTGTTGTTAGAGAAACATTTTTGACAGACATATTTTTATTGTTGTTTTTCTTTTCAAAACCTTAAAGTACAACAAATGTACGTAAATGAGGCAATTTTGAAAACAATTTAAAAAAATATAAGTAGACATCTTGAAAAAAAAATTACATATGAATAAAGTTTCCTCCTCCCTTTACAAAGTAATTCAAAGCACCAAGGAGCAGTGTAAGAGGAACTTTAAAACATGAGCATAATTCCAAAACTTTAGACAAAATGGAATGTTATACATGTGGAAATGATAATCAACTGACTAGAAGAAAAATCAGACAAAGAGTTCCAATTTCAAGAAGTAATTATGATTTTCATACCTCAATATCCATGGAAAATATAGAATAAAAATAAGTGTGTAAAACATAAATGACACCAAAGATCTCTACAAAAGAACAGTCTGCTAAAAGAAGAAACAGAAAAAGAAAGGTGTAAGCAAGGGTGACATTTAGTGAAAGAAAGATATGAGAAAAAAATTAAGACAAGAAAGATGGACAAGAGTAAGAAAACTAACACAAAGAAAGCATGATCAAGAAAAAGAAAGGAAACCTCAGCAAAGACTTTAAATTAAGTTAAAGTACATAGATAGTGACAAAGGATAGATAATTAGAAAATATTTCACATTCAGTGTCTACTAGTTGTAAGCCATTCACATGCTCTAAATTTATTAATACAACATGCTAAAACACATTTTGCTCCTTACTATAGTTAATGTGCCTTTTAAGCAGTGCAAAAAAATCAAATTACAAGCCATCGGGAAGTAATAAAAGCTTTGAATCTATCTTACGACATATTTCGTAACTAAGTTTTTATCTATAAGATTATTTATTTTGTCAATATAAGATAACAGTTTTAACTGTTGCATCAAAACGGAAGCGTTATGTCTGTACGTCTATTGATTGTAAATTGGCGAAGGTGATATTCAAATCTTATGTTTCATAAAAATGGATCAGGATGTTATTGAATCTGATATTACTGAACCCAGTTTATGGAAGGATACTGTTGTATATGAAAACACCACAATCGTCTCCAAAAGACATACCGGATCTAGGACACAAACTGTTGAAGATTCCCTTTATGAAACACTTAAATTAGAAGATTTAAATAAACCTAAAGTTGAAACCGGAATTCAGGAAAATAACTTAAAGCGACTAAAATATGTGATATATATCATGACAGTGCTGATAATTGTTCTTTACATTACACTCATCTCTTTAGTAATAATCCTGTTTGTGCCGAAACATTCAGGTAAGTAATTGTTTTTGTTTATAATTTCGATGAATGAAATTCAATACAAAAATGTGTATATCAATGATTATATGTTCATATAAACATTTAATAAAATTAAATTTATGTTACTTAAAAATGTTTATAGCTTTATTCATTTGAATATCTGTAGATCTATACACATTTTATTTTCAAAAATCAAGTTGATGGTCATTGGTAAGATTGGTCCAGTTGGACATCGTGTGACGTAACATGTGGTAACGGAACACACATACGGACAAGAACAGGTACAAATCCAGTGCCTACGAATAAAGGAATTCAATGTATTGGAGAAAGTATTGAGAGCAATGAATGCTTAAAAGACAACTGTCCAGGTAGTGTGTCTAAAGTGTAATAGAAAATAGCTTAATTACAAGACGTAGGAAGATTTTTTAATTCACTTTTCTATTGAAAGTTTGAAAAAATTAAATTTATTGATTTACTGTAATTTCACACTTGAAAATACGAAATCGCTTGACTTAAAATCTTAAACAAATTCTATTCACTGATTTTGCTAAGACATTTGAGTTAAAAGTTGCAAAAACAGTTTAATCCCTAAACCGACTCTCATCTTGTGCATTATTAACTTATTCAATCAGGCAATGACTTTGCATCAAGTAAACGCATGCGTAACCTGGTATCTTATAATGTGCTCTATCAATATATTTCTAAATCGTTTCGCTCTATAATACATACCAGATTGTTTTGCGTATTCTACATAATGGCATATTCCTTAAAACCTATACTGTTAAAGGCATTTCCTTTAACATTATAATATCCTAAAAAAGACTTTATCTTAAAATAGAAATTATATCTGAAAGAATACTCTCCTGCGCATCGGACCATTCACCTTCTTACGTAATGGCGTGTATTCAATTTGATGCTGAGGGTGTGTAATAAAAGTATAAATAATTTCTAGTCGATAGTCGATGGACACACTGGTCAAGCTGGGCTGAATGTGATGTCACGTGTGGCAAAGGAACTCATCAACGCTCGAGAACTTGCACAAATCAAGTTCCAGCAAATACTGAAATCGATTGTATTGGAGAAACATTACAAACCGCTGAATGTTCAAAAGACAGTTGTCCAGGTACTTGTATTGCTAGAAATAGAGAAAATCCTGTATGAATATGATTTTCAACTTGAGCGAATTATTTCATTATATCTTGTGTTAAAGGCATCTATGATATTTTAACACCAAAGTAATTCTTTCTTTGTCGGTTTTTAATACCAAAATGAGTGACAATTGTTTCACCGTTCTAGAAACACTTTGTTGCTGCTCACACCGTCATTGCCTTCAAGATTGTCTCACCCTTTTCTAAACCCTTTTCTGTGTTACTTGAACTAAATGCTAAAGGATGTGAAACATTAATTTCGTTACACTATCTTTATATTCGTAAGGGTCCGTATATGACCTAAGATTTGTACAAAATTTAATGTAAGGGAGTATGTTTTAAAAGATGATATGACAGTTTGGATTCATATCAAAATGGGTTTAAAACAGTAAGTGACCGGATCATATATGTAAAATAATAGGTTCGTGCGTGTGTGCATGCCTGCGTGCGTGCATGTGTGTGATGAAACCTTTTGTTAATTAACAGTCGATGGTCGATGGGCACATTTGGACATCATGTGACGTAACGTGTGGTAAGGGACGACAACTTCGTACAAGAAGATGTACGAATCCAATGCCCGAGAATAAAGGAATGGATTGTATTGGGGAAAGTTTACAGAGTAGTCAATGCTTCCTAGAAAACTGTTCAAGTATATTATTATAGATCAGATAATAAACCGTTTAATAAAAGTAATCATGTTTTGTCAGTAGTTCTTTGTCTTAGGATATTAAATAACAATTTCCATTTCTTAATTTTTCTCTTTTACAATTTTGTAGAAACTTGGTCTTTGGTAACTTTTTGGTTTTATTTATTTAATATTATAGATAATGAATGAAATTTTTGTTGTTTTATAATAATACTCTTTATTGGACAACATTACCCCAAAATGAGAAGCGTTTAATGGCTTTTAAATCAAATCAGGCTAGGAAACGGACCATAAACTATTTTACATCCAATTTCGTATCAAATTTCTAATATTTTGTTGTAAACAGTACGGTATATTTCATTTAAATTGATATACAAAATATATATGTTTTCATAAAAGTTTTTTGTTAATTTACAGTCGATGGTCGATGGGCGCATTGGTCAAGTTGGACTTCATGTGACGTAACGTGTGGTACGGGAAGACAACTGCGTACAAGACGGTGTACAAATCCAATGCCCGAAAATAAAGGAAAGGATTGTATTGGGGAAATTTTGCAGAGTAGTCAATGCCTACGAGGAAACTGTTCAAGTATAATTATATATTATATAATGAGCCGTTTTAAAAAATCAGGACACGCCGATAAGCTAAAGCAGCTCGGTTTTGCCTTTTGTTAAATCTGGTGCTATGGAGGTTCAGAAAATTATCTTCTATTTCTAATTTACCCTCAATATGTTAAATATATTAACACATTGCCTCGCAATTACATTAGCTTAATGAGCGTACTGATATTATGCATGAAATACAGTCTTTAGGAAAAAACATTCGGTTATACTGATGGATGCATGGTTAAGTCATGTCAACTGTGGAAAATTATTTGGAGCCGTACTCTTTGATCTTAGAAAGGCTTTTACTTTGTTGACCATGAAATAATTTTGTGTCAGTTAAATGTGATTATCCCTCTGAAAAATCTGTAAAAACTATTTGAATTTGGTAGATTACAATCTAAAATGCTCATAATCAGCATGTCCCGCAATGCACCTTTATCATTTTACATGTACTTTAAAATCAATAATATAGCGTCTTTCTACGTAAAGACGTAAACATAGATTTATATGCTGACCAAATTATTAGATATTCAAAAACAAAATACAGTTGAATATTGATCTATCGCTAATTGGTATACAAAAAAAACAACATTTTCCTCCATCCTGAGACAACCAATGCATGTTTACTTGATCTAGGAGAAAGCTGGAAGCAGGTCAGCACACACGAGACTGTTAGAAAATGTTATTGTACAAAACATATTTGGAGTCTGTATTGGCTATTATACATTAATTGGCACCTCTTAGATTGTGTTTTAATACACTAAAATTGCCTTTTTATCGTTTCAATCATGTGTTAAAAAAGACCCTGTGCCAACTTTATAAAAAATACTTTTTCTTACTATATCATGACAGCATGGCACAGTATAGAGAAAATCAAGTACCAACTACAGTCCTTCAAATATAAATGTGCTTTTTTGCGGTTAATTCTTAAAAATGTTTCATCACCTGCCTTCATTTGAGCCCAAAACAGTGAAGGGCAAGTGATTTGAAGTCAGCGACCTTGACCTCTCGACTCCGGGGGCCCTTTACTTCATGTATTTTATTTAATGTTAATGTGTTTTATATATTTCAGCATTTAGGTCTGCATTCTCGGTGAAATCTCCAAAAACCTACGTCAGCATCAATGGAATTTACAAACTGACGTTTTCTTATACCATTTACCAGTATGGCAATGATTTTAGTATCTCGACAGGAACTAATACATGTAGCAAATCCGGCGTGTACCATTTTTCTGTAACATTGGTAAAGGAACGGTCAACACCAAGGGTTGATTGGGTTACTTGTCATCTTTACAAGAATAGACGGGATCTGATTTACATAAGAGTTGATCCAACTGATGTTGATACAGAAGACGGTCATGCTGCTATATCACAGTCTATTGTGACTTATCTTGATGTCGGGGACACTGTGTACCTAACTAGATGCAGCCATCCAAGCACAACCATGGCATATTGGTCTTCGTTTACTGGATTTCTCCTATATGACAATAATTAAATTTTGTATTTGTTCGGGAAAAAATTGTTCTTAATTTCACATAATCTGATTATGTTATTAAAGGTCATGTCTATTCGTGAAATAAATAAATTTGAGTACAAGACTTGTTATTCAATTACAGAATAACGTTTTTAGTAATTAACAAATGAACAATTATTATTAATTTATAAATATGATAATTCATCTAAAGACCGGTGCATGAATTTCCGATTTTATCTTCGTGAATTCACAATTTTAACTCTTCAACATACGGAATTCACGAATTCAACTTCATGAATTCACGAAATCACGAATGCAACTTCATGAATTCACTGTTTAAGCTCCACGAATTCACGAAATCAACTTCATGAATTCATGTTTTCAACTACCCGATTTCAAGTTTTCATCCTCACGAAGCTAAAATTGTGAATTCATGAAATTGAAATAGTGAATTTATGGATTTGAATTCGTGACTTCAGTTTTATTTGATAATTCATGAAGTTGAAATCTTGAATTCACAAGTTAAACTCGTAAATTCTATATGTTGAAATTAAGAATTCTGTATGTAGGAATCATGAACTGATGAAGTTAAAATTATGAATTCGAGAAAATTAACCCGAAAACTCAGGAAGTCTTTCGTATTATACTGACAAATTGAAGTACTTTTTGCAGCAGTTTCATTTTCAGTAAATGGACATGTTATATATATTTAGTTACCATGGCAGCATTAACACACTGACCTTGACATTGGAGCCACTGACGTATCATGGTTACAGCAGTTGTCAAGCCGGATGTCTTCTTTCTCATAAACTTTACTGGATTGCACTTCCATTATAGCATATTATAATGTTTTGAGTTTTGAAAATTGTAATAGATTTGTTATATAAGAATAAATAAAGATTATATATAGATTAAATATTTTTTTACAAGCTGATATTCTATTTACACCCATGCGTATTGGTAGAGCATAAGATTATATATTCAGCTATTCGAATGTTTATGGTATCTTATAATACATTTAAATAGCAGTTTAACGTGTAATCTTTGAACACTAACTCTGACTGGTATTTACTGACGAAAGTGATGGTTACTCTCCTTGTTTATTCAGAAAATAACTAGAACACTCATCGTATAGAAGTCCTGAACCTATCGAAACATTTATTTGTCAATGTTCTTTTATTATTCAGGTCCCAGTGTTCTTTTATTATTCAGGTTCCAATGTTCTTATTTTATCCAGGCCCCATGTTCACCAAATAGGACCAAACGTCCTGATTATATTGAAACCAACATTGGTCATATCAGGCTTAAATTTTATAGTACATGAAAAAACGTTGAACAGGTAAGTGTTTGTTAGCAAACGTTACTGAATTTAAATCTGTCTGAAGCGACACAGTCGCGCGACAGATTTAATGGAGTTAATGACAATATAACAAACACTTGGTTGAAATTAACAAAGCTAGAGTAAGACACGCTGATTTAACGATGTAGTATTAAATGAAAAGTTGGTGCAGATTTAAAGAATTAAATCACTGTATCAAAGACTATGAAAATAAAAACGATTTGGTTGGATAAATTATTATTTCAACCCATAGTTTTAGATAAAATTTATTGCTGATATATAGAAACATAACACTGTATAAGGATAATTCATTCAAAGTAAGGATCAATTTTAGGATCCAGCACAAAATTTCGATCAACTTGTAAAGTTATGATTTTTTTTTTCTAAACTTCCATTATGATGCTAGGTACTTCCATAGGCAGTTGGTGCGTGGTTTGTTTTAATTTCATCCATATAATTATATACTTTAAATAATTTGTAGAATATATGGATGAAATTAAAAGAACCACGCACCGAATGCTTGTGGTTAGTTCAAATCTATCAAATGTTTTAGTGGTCCCAGTATATTGTGGGCTATCAACAGTTTATTCCGTACATTTAATTCATGTTATATGCAAATGTGTGTGTGTGTGTTTTTGTTTGTTTTTTATTTTATTTTTTTTTATTTTGAAACAAGCCTGAATTAGAAGAATGGCTGTTTAAATAAACATATAAACATGTTATGTATTTGAAAAGTAAATCGTATTTACTTTAATCCTGGGATTGACAGTTATAAATTAAACATTTATAAATTTAATATCAATTTAATTTGAGATGTTATATATGAGTAACCGTTGATTTCTGTGCTTGTTGTGTAAATCTTTCTTGATATTTGTTTCATTTTACTACATTATTTTATTTAAGGTACAGTATGACCAGGAAATAAGTTATTTTTCATTTCTTAAAAGATTTCTATATTTGGTGTACTTTTATAGTTTCCAAAATAATACTCACCTGCAAATTATCTGAATCGTCTTTTTTCCTTCTGTTGATTTTTGGCAATTAGTATAGTTATAGCGTGTAGTTATTTGGATCGAAGTCAAAATACTACTTTGTTTACATTTTGCTTTCATGGCAAATATTTTCACATTCACCGCTACTTTATTTAGGTAAGAAGGGTCTAACATTCTAAAAAAAAACATTATTCAAACGTTATAAAACACAATTCTTTCCCTTCCTAAGGAAGTAAAAATTTATTCGATTCTTAAGCAAATTGTGCTTTTAATCTTATATGTAGATGCAAAATGTTATTAGTTGCTGTTGTGTCGGTAGCTTTTATCCGGTTCCTAGACAACTATGTTGTAAATTATTGAATATTGTTATATGCCATGTTGGTGAACAATTGTATAACCTGATGAAAAATAAAGATTTATCTATCTTTCTATCCAAAGAAACGCCACAAAGCACTGTTGTTTTCTATTCCTCATAGCTTTCATTAGCCAACGAATGCCTATGGTATTTGGTTCACAGATACTAAGGACAGAGCTGCTATTCTCAAATTTGTAATTTAAATACATTGGAGTAAAGGTTAAGGAATTATTTGTTTTTCTGAATTGAATAGATAATGATTCAAATTGCTCTAACAATAGAAGGGTCACTGTTGTGCTAAACTTATGTTTATGTTTAAAAGCTGCATGCCTCCAGATGAACCAAAATATTTTAAGAAAATCAAACATGGCGAAGCTTTTAAGAAAAATAAAAAAAAATCAAGATCAATGTAATGATTTACATGTAACGTTGGATTAAAGCCTGGTTTTGCAGAATTTATTACCATATTTCTACTGCGTAACTGCATATGTTGACCTCTTTGTTGGTTATTAATGTGGATTGCAAGTGTAAATTACTTTCTTTGTTCACTTCACAATATTTTACTTCTGAATATTTTTTTTTTAATTTTTCATGAAAATCAGTATGAATCCGGAGGCATGTTGCAGAGCAAAAATGCATATAAAATCAATACAAAAATTGGATAATTTCTTCAGAATATTTAATAAATCCTTATAAAACATTGTATATCTACATTATAGGCAATAATAATAATGTAAAAATCAACAAACAATAACAAGGTCAAACCTGGAAGACAGAACACAAATTGTCTTCAACATGTAAAATCATAGCAAAGTAATAAGCAACAGATTATATGCAATTGGTCCAAGTGACATGCTGTCATAATGATGATATTATAATATTACCAGCAATTTTGATAGAATGATTTAGAAATTTTCAAATTCTGGCATTTAAACAGTCTACCTTGACTGGTTTTCACAGTCAACCCAGACTGGTCTTATCTGGTCTCGATACTGACAAGCTCAAACCTCCTGTGTTGTTAAACAAACATTTTTTTCAGACGTGTCTTTATTTGTTGTCTTTCTATTAAAAATCTATTAACAACAATAAATATACGTAAATGAGGCAAATTTGAAAACAATTAAAAGTAGACATCTTGAAAAAAATACATATGATTCATGTTTGCTCCTTCCATTACAAAGTAATCCAAACCACCAAGGAGCAGTATTAGCGGAACTTTAAATATGAGCATAAATGCAACACTTTAAACAAAATGGAATGTGATACATACGGAAATTTTAACAACTAACTTTCTTGAATAAAAATCAGACAAGAGTTTCAACTTCAAGAAGAAGTCATGATTTTCATACCTCAATATCCATGCAAAAATTGTGTAAAATATAAATGGCAACAAAGATCTCTGCAAAACAGCATTCTGCTAAAAGAAGAAACAGACACAGAAAGGAAAGATTTAATAAAACGGGAACATTTAATAAAAAAATGTAAGAAAAGGCAAGAAAGTTGGGCAAGAGTAAGAAAACTAACACAAAGCAAGACAAATCAAGGTAAGGAAACTTCAGCAATAAATTAAATTAAGTATAAGTACATATATTAAGTAAAGGTACATAAATAGTGACTACCGTTCTGTAACAACAGTTCCATTTTCAAACTCCGTATTTCATTGTCGCGAACTGAAGTTGCAGTTGTAACATTTTGGCATTCCGTGTCGTTGACATTTCACCTTTGACCTCGGACAGCAGACTGTTCTTGAACTGTAATTAGAGTAGCAGAGTTTTCTTAGCCAAAAATAAAGAATTCTTTGCATATTATAATAATGTGATAAAAACATTTAAGCATGGTTGCCATTTTTTTCAATTCTGACAGTGAATTCTAATCCCTGAAACTAACCACTAATGATGTCTTTATTGGGATTGTGGCTGGTATTCGAGATGGGATGGAACCTAGGATTCAAGCGCATTACTGCTGATACAATATTATTAATCTAATCAGTGACTCTCCAAAAATGGGTACAATTTCACAATGAAATAAAGTGATTTTTAAAGTATCTTAGATTGTCAATATTTTTGTATTTTTTAAATAGCTTATGTATAATGATATTATTTCAGAAAGAGTTGTTCACAACCTTATGTCTCCGTTTTTGAAATGAGTGTTTAAAATATGTACCTCAAATTCAAAGTAACGGGCGTTAGAAGGCCGGGGTACAATCTTAATAAATGAATTGTTCAAAAACATGTGCTACGTACAACAAACAATTTGTATTTTACAGAAGATACACCATGCCTTTAGAATGTGATTTACGATGTGGTTTTCTAATGTGTATGAAGATAAAAACAAGCAATGCGTTTAAGAATATTTCTTTTTTTTTCCAAACCCAAACATCGAAATTTCACTTTCTTGCAAATGAAGGCGTTTCACTGAACCAACCATTGTAATAACTATTTTAAACAATCAATAAACATTTGTCAAACACTGAAAATGTTTTTTTATGACATTAAGTCATACAACATTAAGTTTTAAACACTTTTTACAGAAACATAACTTATGCTTTTTGGAAATTTAAAAAACAGAAACTTTTTAAATTTTAACTTTAAAGGGGTAGTTCAACTGAACAAGGTATTTTTTTTTCATCAATTTAAAAATAATCAAAACCCAACTTGCAGACTTTTGGCAATTTTAAACAAGGGCAATTTAATTTTTCGCTCTTTTAGGGAAGGTTTAGGCGAATGTTTTCACTTAACACAAAATTTGTCCCGTCTTTTAACATTAAAATTTTATTTTAAACGAAATATATTTTCAAACCTTTCCCTTTTCAGCCGAAAATTTTCTTTTTGTAACACCTTTTGGGAAATTTCCCTTTTAGCTGAAAAATGAAGAAAGGCCAATAAAACGCACTTCCTGTTTACCAAATTTATCAGAGGTGGATTGGAAATTTGAAAAGGCCTCCCTTTTTTTTCCCTATTTTGTAAAAAAATTTTTTTTGAGTATCATCATCATCTGAATCTGTTACCTTGCCGACATACCAGTCCCTCTCGTAAACGGCTGCCAACCAGTCGTTTATGGCTATGTTTTGTAGATTTCTGTAGATGTTCGTCTTGTATCTCAATATTTGGCGCATTACTAGCATCATCTGTCAAGCTATCCGCCGTTTAAACCAATGTCTCATCATCAGCATAATCAAGCGCTTTTTCTTTACACTTTTGTACAAATTTATGTATCGTCCATCCACTACATGACGTAGTCTGGACATCAGAGAGGGATTGTCCACAATTACAGCTTGTTTCTTCGCGTTGCCTATTTTTTCAGTGCTTATAGGAACAGCAGCATGCAATTTCATTGTGCCCTGCTATTGGCAATCGGCTTTTCTTTTCTGTTGATTTCCTCTAGGGCTTTACGCATTCATTCAACTTCGTCATCAAGTGTGTATTGCTAACTCAAATAAATTTGACTTTGCTTATATTTCCCTTGTCGAATTCTTCCCCACTTTAGTGAAATCCTTCTGCATTTCTTGGATTGCTGGCTTTGCCGTGTTTTACACTTTGGTCTGCTGCTTCTTTTTAAAGCTGGGCCCTAATGGCCATTCAAACGGACCCCTTTGTCATGGGCCACTTTCTAGATTAGTTTTCCATCTAGCATCAACGTTCCCGAAACTCTTCTGTGTGAATACAAAAGTATCTGGGAATTATTGATTTGTTACGATTTACTGTGACGTCCGGTGAATCACTTAAGTAATGAATCCTCCTGAAGATCAGGTACATCATTTTTAATCAAGGTATACACTTTTGCAGTGAACAGTAGACAGCAGCTGCGTTAACTGTTTTAACCTCTCTTTGGTGCGGCCAAGGGTAACACTGTGTCTTCTTTTTTCGCAGTTTGGTGGCAGATATACAACCATTGTATGTAGCGATACCATCTCAGTGTTCCAATAAGCGCTTTGCAATTCTTCTAGGGGAGTACAAACATAGTTTTCCGAGAAGTCTACCCATAGTACGATCTCATTGTCAGGCAATGACTGTCGCAAACGACGCATTTCACCATATTTAGTTTTTGCCCTCAACACGTGTTCGAAACGTCGAGTACTCATTCACAACAGTTGAGATGAACAGTCCTTTTGTAATCTTTTCTTCTATTTCCTTCCACCTATACTTTTCTCCATCTTGTATCTTAAGTTATAGATTCCGCGTCATTGATACCGGATTCAAGAACAACTCTCTTCAAACTGATTTGTCGCTTCATATTCTGTCAGAAATACATCAGGGTTTGCAGAGCGCTTTATTCCAAGTCTCTGTAGGGTTTAAATTTTCAAGGAGAAGTTCTGATGATATGTACAAAGGCAAGTCATTCTACTTGCAAAGTTGGTGAGCAATATGTGGCTCGGTTTCAGTTTGCAAAAATTGCTTTTAGGCATTTTGGTTTCTGGGTTTTTAGGCAGATTTTTCCCAAAAGATTGTGCATATAGTCACTAAGAAATATACTTTTGTCTTACGTCCTTTTCAACAGTTTTGATGTCACGTTTTCCTTGCTGAATAACACTGTTATTCCTATCTCTCCAAGAAAACTCTCACTGATTCTGCATATATTCGTTTCAGTGAGGCACTTTGTCTTCGCATAAGAAGATTCGTCATCTTCTTCCGGTTCACACCAGCTGCTTTCGATAGACTGTTAATACATCTATACTTCTTCAGGATCTCAGCGGACATCAGTGCTGAAGATGTTTTTCAATTTCTTTTTCTGTGAATTTTTTTCTTAACACTCGCTATTACGACGTTTGTCTAGAAATAATTCTCAATGTACTGTGTTTTTTAAACGGTTGAATGTAACACCCGCTTTCCCTCAAACAGAAACTTTGTCTTGGTTTTAGCGTCATAACCCTGTTCGGTGTTGTACAGTCACTGGAATCTAGAGACCAGCTTGACATGTCAGCGAAAAGAAACTTTCGCCGGGGTTGTGAAGCTGTGCTTCTCTTGGCTTCTCCTTGAAAGTGTCCGCTTCTCCTTTTTCCAAACCGTTTGCACTACTCTTGCATTTCATTGATTCTTCTGAATGCTGCACTCAATTCGCCTATAAGTCTTCTGTACGCCCTTACTCCTTCTTGTTACAGGCAGCTTTCCTATCAGTGCTTCCTGCGTTTTAGCTTTACTGCATGTACTCGTTGAGGCACACGGATCGTTTACACAAGCTTTCTTTGCTGCTTTCTTTCTTTTGTAATACTTTCTAAATCGATCCCGATTGTCCTGCCTTCTCTGTTGCAGCATTTCACCAGACAGTTCACAGTGAGGTATATATGTAGCCCTTTTCCTAGCACGCTCACCCTTCAAATAGTTTTCTCTATTCCTCTCAAGTTGTCGCTGTCGCCAACGTTTTTGTCTCTCAGCATTTGATAGTACCATTCTGAAACATGGGAACAATAGTTGATTAAAAGGATACTAACGTCCGTAACGAGCACTAATAGCTAAATAACGATATAACTAGACAGTCATCGATATGTATCGTTGATTAATTGTGATAAATATAAAGTATTTTGCATTTGTATTCCTTGTGTGATATTTGTTAATTGCATAAAATTAATGCAGAACATCGAAATGCACATGTGAAAATTTTACATAACTTCCGTAACGATTATAAACAGACAATATGACTGAGATTGCTAGAAAAACGGTATTACTTTATGCACCGAGTTGTGAAGAATAATAACAAAATTTTACCATCTTTCATTCGTACATCTATGAGCTACTTTCTCAATAAAACAACGAGCCATCAAAAAGTCTAATTTCCATAACAATTTTAAAAAAGGTGTACATATGTACATTTCAACTTTTTAAATTGTCACTGAAAATACTCTGGAGCGTTTTTACGTTAAATAAATATTATTTATAAAACAGCGACAATCACATTTACTGGTAAAAAATCTTCAAAGGAACATATTATATTTTAACACATACTTGGCTTTGATAAAATCTCTTCATTGGTGTAAAGAACAGCATCTCAGCAGAAGACAAGGCTTCAACCGGATATGACGTGATCGTCCGGCTTATTAAAACACAAGCGAATAAGAATTATTTCAGAAAGATCGTCAATATTTTGACCTAAAAAGAATTCGTTTAATGGATGTTTACGATGTTACGCCCGTTAAGGGCTTTTCTGTATCTTTTATGGGTCCGTTAAAAGAACAAAATTAGATTGGAATTACATCGAATTAGTATCATGGCATACAAAATGATGCTGAAGAAAAACTAACGCGGTATGTCGCAATTAACGTTTTTGAAAAGGGAAAACTAAACGGACGTTACAATTTTCGCTATTACAAAACTTAAGAATTTTGAAATAAGAACTTTATTATCACGTTTTCCTTTTAAACAGTCCCTTATTCCACAAAGTGTGTGTGTGTTCGTTTTAGTATTCCCTTTAATAAACTGTTCGATTAAGATATTTTGTTTTATTTGAACGTGATCGTGATTGATGTTACCTATCAATGTCACACCCCTGTTACGGTAATCTTAGAACATACATTTCGGCGAACCCGGGATTCAAACATGGGTTCACATTTACGATTTTTTGACGAATGTGCCACTATTGCACATCGACTAAACCAAAGCAGGACGATTCCTGTAGAGAAATAAAACAGTTTGTTATGCATGAAATGACTAATAAACTATGACACCGGGACTTGATTTTATTCTAATTTTATCTTGGCGACAAACCTTTAGAGCCACCATTCGTTTAAAAAAATATTCAAATATGTTATGAAAATCGTTTCGCTTTTCGCACCTTATGTGCTATTTTTTTCGAAACTAGTATTTTTTATCACTTAAGTGATGAATTTTTTGGTGTGTTTTAATTTTGTCTAAAATGCCGGCGACAAGTTTGTTTTGTGATTGTAACCATTTTTGGAGAGTCACTGTAATGTAATATCAGAAAGATCAGTGTCAAAACTGAACAAATATAGCGGTACAATAATATAATTTACTGTCTACATAATTTATATGTATATCAGTAGCAAAGAGAACACTATATTTCTTTTGAACTCAAACTAAACATCTCTAGCTATTCGATGCCCATTTTGTCTCAACAATGCTATTATTTTAATTTCTCAAAGCAAAAATAATAATTTTGGTATCTTGTTACGTTTGCAATATATATTTAACTATCTTTACTTATTTTCTTTTGTTGAAAATTGCTACTATTATTGTGAATCAGTATTTTGTATAGAAATCAAAATACTACGCCACAAAGCTGCACGTTCCGCATCACTTTCTTCTGCTGTTAAACATGTAACATGCTATGAGTTTATTATTAAAACATTATTAAACACATGTTTGCCATTTCTAAGTAATATTAATTCATAAATATGGATTTAACATATTTACATTATGTTAAATTTGTAAAAGGTTAGTCAATGTTGTCCAAATATGTACTATATGTATATATTAGTATTCCAGTCTGCATTATCGGTGAAAACTCCTAAACCTACAGCAGCATCAATGGAATTTACAAACTGACCTTTTCCAGTAACATTTATCTGTAGGGCAATGATTTTAATATCTCGACAGGAATTTACACCTGTAGCAAATCTTGTGTTTACCATTTTCTGTTACATTGGTAAAGAAACGGTGATTATCAAGGATTGATCTTGTTTCTTGTAATCTTTACAATAATAGGCAGAGTCTGGTTGGCAAACGAATTGGTCCATCTGACGATGATACAGACAGAGGAATTGCTGCTGTTTCTCAGTCTATTGTAATTAATCTTGACGTTGGGGACACTGTGTACCTAACTAGATGCAGCAAAGCAAGCACAAGTATGGAGAAGTTGTCTTCGTTTACTAGATTTCACCTTTATGACAATAATTTGAATCGGTGTTAGTCCAAACAAGAGTGTTCTTTACCCTTATATTCATATTTTCAATACACAGTGTTTTTAGTTGTTGTGAAAAAATAAGATACGTAGTGGCACTGTTAATAAATAGTGACTTCATCCTGTTATGAAACTAAAGCCGCACGACAAAGTTATGGAGATGTTTGGTAAATTAAGTTATTTTAAGTAATACCTTAAAGCTTAGTAATTCTTATAGTAGACTTTACAAGACTTACTGACAGTACTGGTTATCGCAATTTTGTCTAAAACTCTATTTTGTTGAGAGAGGGGGGGGGGGCTAGTAACTGACAAAAGAATGTTTTGCTTACATTAGATGGGCTGATGCTTTTATCTAACTATAATTGGATTTTTCATTATGTTATTGAAGATATTGTATATTTATCATATATTAAATAAATTTGAGTACAAAACTTAGATTTCAATCTTAGTTGTAGAAATATCACTACCCATAAAGGTGAACAACAATCGATAACGGAGTTCTAAACATATGTTTGAATATCGTAATTATATTAGGTTTTCTATTTGAATTTAACCTTTACTTTTCTTCCTCTGAAATGTATATCTTATATTTAACTATTATATCATTCAAATATTGCACCTGTTTCTTGTTAAGTTTCCGGCATTGCTGTCAAAACGTATAATCTCAGTGATCGTGTGCTCCAACGAATTCAACAGCGATTTTTGTCGTCGCACTGTCACCGTGTATAACTACAACACAGCAGTATGAAAATACGTCAGGAAATATGAAAAAATAACGCCGAATCTGTGCAAGATACATATATGGTCGAAACGAGCAATATAGTAAATAAACGTATCAATATATTCATGGTAAATCGATTTGAAACAAAAGGCTGCTAATTCTATCTAATAGTATATATAATATAAAGTCCAGGAAAATGTTTGCTTTTCAAGATAATTCGTGAGAATTAAAACCTGGCTATCATATTGACGACGACTTGTGCCATATATTACATAATTGATTTTTTTAAGTATACCCGAGACATTTACCAGACAACTCATGTTTATTTGCTTGATTGATTGATTGATTGGGTTTTACGTCACATCGACACAGTATAGGTCATATGGCGACGTTCCAGCTTTACTGGTTTGAAGACGACCTAAGGTGAACCTCCGTGCATTATTTCAGGCATGAACGGGCTCCTGAGTAGAACCACCGGCGTTCCGTTAGCTAGCTGAATAGCTTTCTCATATGAAAGAATTCAAAGTCTCTGTCGGGATTCGAACCCAAAGCGGTGAGGGGCAAGTGTTTTTAAGTCAACGACCTTAACCACTCGGCCACGGACACCCCAACAACTCATGCAACTATTTAAATCTGAAATAAGCAGGCAATATGTGATTAAACCTTTTTTCTGAGCAAACGCAATGATACGCAATACCCAAAATTTGAGCCCAAAAGGAATGGACAAAAGGTCAACAATGACTTATATTATGACATCATGTGTTGTAGAGGATGAGAAGCTGTACAAATTCAAGTACCTCAAATATGGGAACATATTGCATTGAGAACGATTGCAGAGTTCTAAATAATGCTCAAGAAGCAACTGTTCAAACTTCATACATTCTTAATGATCAAAAAAAAATCAAGTAAAGGAAATGATAATATTACGTTGTATTGCGGCTAGTTTTCCAGATTGTATGTTCTGTAGACTTAGAAATATATATGCCTTTGCAAGAAATGTGTGCAAAGTATTACGCAGTATCTAGTGATATGAAAATAGCAAGGACATAAAAAGTAAACGGTAACCGAACACTTTTCAAGAAAACCGATAAATGTCAGGTAATATTTGGAAAAGTAAGGGATATGTTGGGTATATTACACATTATTAATACACACACTGTGTGTATATATATATATATTATATATATATATATATATATATATATTAGTAATAATGCATAATACCCTTTTCTTTGAGGGTGAAATGGAATTCAAATAGATACAACTTAGCTATAAATGTCGCGGTCTTTTAATAAAAGCGACGTTTACTAATGTGGAGTTATTATGAATATGTTTACACTTCGAAAGACCGGTAGGAATATTTCAACTTCATGTTTTAAACTTCACGATTTCAGCTTCGGGAATTTACGATTTCAACTCCATGAATTTACGACTTTAACTTCATGAACTCACTTTTTTGAATTGCACAATCTGATATTTACAAAGTTGAAATCGTGAATCATGAAGTTAATCTTCTTAAATTCAAGAAGTTGAAATCGTAAATTCTATATGTTGAAATCGTGAACTCATGAAGTTGTTTGCTTTTGTAGTGGTTTTATTTAGAGTAAATGGATATGCACAATAAATTGAGTTACCACACTCACCTTGACATTGGAGCCACTGACGTATCATGGTTACAGCAGTTGTCAAGCCGGGTGTCTTCATTGAATTGTCGTCTTCATTAAACTTTATTATAACGGGGTTTCACTTCCATTATATGAGTTTTGGAAAGTGTTTTTTTTTAATCTCTATTATTTATTTACTTCATTTATATATAATTTTGTGCTTATCATTTGCACACACATAATGCACAGTTTAATTCACAATGTGACGAAAACGTCAAATTGATATTTTTTTAGTATATGAGTAAACCACTGTAAACCGCTCGTCAAGTTATGTGACATTTCAGAAGATAATTATATATGCCTTAACATTCGAATCTATTACGATTCTTTTTTAAATAAAAAATAATAACAGAATTAAAAAAAAAAATGTTTCGGTTCATTTATTATTTTCTTATTGAGTTATCTTTTTTATTTCTTCAATTTTTTATATACTGTTTTCTTTTTCAAATTTATATAAAGCAGGGCTGGATTTCAACAACTTTAAGCGTCTTACGCACAGATAAGAGTATAGAATTTATAGTGGACAATTATACATTATATGACTTTATACATGTATACAGTTATCAGGAGTGTCTGTTATATCAACGTGATGTGATATCTGCCTTATATTTTATATTAAAGTGTTGTGTTTCCTATTTGCAAGCAGCCGCGACATGTTAATTAAATAAATAGAAGTACTTAATACATCGTGACCCCGGAAATTAAACAAGAAGTATCTTTAAAGAAACACACGAACAAAATAAAAATACTTATATTTGCATGAGTTTTTTTCAGATTTTTGTGGACGCATTTAATTTTTTTATCTCGGAAACATCAAGATATGATTCTAAATGGCACTGCCGCGTTTCCATATGTGTACTTTACAAGTGTTCATGTACACATTAATGTAGCCTTTATAATAGGCAAATATATATATATAATTTTATAAATTTTGAACATTATATCATTTGAACCATCAATAAACATGTGATATAGCATAAATAGGGGATAATGAGTCTAACTGAAATACTGAATTTATTGAACGTGTTGAATAAAATCATATTATGTGTGCCTTATGTGTGGCGAGCATAATATTATTTTATACAACGAGTCCAATACATTTAGTATTAAACTTACACGAATTTAATATTCTATTTATCACATACAAAACATAGAGATCGTTTGAAGTAAAAAAGAACCAATTATCATTGACAGGCTTATTATTAATATAGTATAACGCTTACATTTAGCGCGTCTTACCGCTTTGTTTATGTAACGAAAATGATGTCACACTGAAGTATATAAACGTCTGTGCAAAACCATTTTTACTGAGTCGTTAAACGCCACGGGTATGTGATAAACACTGACCATTATATACTGAGCGTACCAGAAACATTTTGCGGTGTGCACTTGTGAGTCTATTGGAAGTATCGTCATTTAAACAAAACTTATAGAATGTCATTTATTACTCGGTTAAGTCTAATGTTGAAGATTGTACTCCTTAGTGAATTAATAAAAATTCTAAAAGCAATGAAGTTTGTTATTGGGAGGACGTTCACAACCCATAACTCACCGAGATAGTGAACTAGAAAGTTTGTTTTCGAAACTCCTTTTATTCATTTTATTATTTCCGATGTGAATACGTTTCAGAAAGATGCTTAATATTATTATACTCATTTCATAATGGCAAATGAGATTCCCTGATTCCAGTTTGTAAATTAATTCAAATTGACCCATATATGAACCTACTAATATTATGTTATTCCCTGTAAGTTTAACAGGAAGTCAAACCCTTCTCAGCCAGATTTTGTCCAAAAAGGAATAGTTATAGTACAGCGACGGGACTGTTATGTGCAACAATCATTTACCGATTATTGGCATGAAATATGCTGAAATGGTGTAAATGCATGTCTGCGGGTATTAAATAGAATGAATAGGCAAAACATTAATAGCAAAAATGCGAACAATGCTTACTTGAGTTGTATATCTTTATACAAATAAAGAAATATTTTTTGAATCTACAAATATATTGTTGTTGATTTTCCTCTGTACATTCAGCGGACGCTGTCAAAGATCTGTCGATGTTTTCATTTCATATTATCAGTATGCACTTGACATGTTAATGCGAGAAGTATTGCATTAATAACATTGACTTAAAGCTTTACTATTTCATGCTATTCTGAAATTGTCTAAAAACGGTAAATCAGACAAATCAGACTATTTCTTTCCTCTATAAGAAATGGGTTATTCAGAAGTAAACCTTTATTCCCTATTTTTATCATTATATTCGCAAGAATGTTGAATTTCGTTTTTAAGTAATGTACTGGCTTGTTGCGAAAATTCCGTATTTAAGTAAGATACAGACATTGTACTAAAATGTTTCCGTATATTACGGATCACTCTATATAAGTCATATACGGTCCTGTACACCTCCGTTATTCAATTTACCCGAATTTATACCAGTATAATGATGATTTACGAAATTCCGTACACTTCCGATTATCGATATATTTTTCGCAGTAAAAGTAGAATCATCGTAAGAAATAGGAAGTTTTAAAAGTTAAGATCTACATAACATTATTGTCCATGCTGTCATGCTTTCTTAAGCATTCTATATTCAGGAAGTGAATTGATTGTGTAAGTTTTTATAGTTTTTCCAATCACCACAGTAAGCCACTTGTAATTCTTCAGTGAGCAGTTTAGTCAACGCATGT
>NW_026863551.1:0-50649 GCF_026571515.1 Ruditapes philippinarum
AAAAATACAACTACATGCATACTTCGTTTGATTAAGTCAGTACACGAAGCTCATTATTTTGAAACAGAAATAGAATCTTTTCTGCATGTGACGAAGAACAATGTCGGAAACAATGCTGAATCACGCGGAGTTTTCGCGCACCATTAAACCATAAAGAGTGACGTTTTCTCGGTTATGACGCAAATGCTCTGTTTACACGGTAAAGATGAATGAAATCAAAGTAAAACTAAACAACAAAAATACATTTAGTTGACGTCTTTGATTTGGTTTCAAATAAAGGACTATAAAATTAAAAAGAAATTAATTAAAGCTTCTACAAAGTACGGCAGTAGTTGAAAAGTTTCGGTATTTCAGTCTTACCTAATCTAAGAAACTAAATATGTAAACAAATAGTAATTTAATGCTGGGAGTTGTTGACAAGTTGTTTTCCAATATATCAAGTAAAAGTCCACCTAAAATAAGTGAATTAATAGATACAAAAGCAAACAATACATTATTTATTATATATCATGGTTGTTGAAACCGAAAGTACAAAATGCAAACCTGTTGTCATTAAGTCGGATTTGTTTAAAATTGTACATCAGCGGGCATTTTTTTAATTAAAAAAGTATTTTCAGACACATTTTCAATCAAAATTGTGCCGAAACATACTTAATTTTCTTTTGGATGTCAAATATATACATTCGTTTTACATTTCACTCGCTGTTTCTGTTTACATCTGAAACAACGTGGTAGAACTACTTCCAATCCGTTATGTTTCCGAGCATGTTATAGATAATAGCCGATGACGTTCCGATTGGTAAATATTCCAATGTTGTTGATGTATTATATGCTTTAAGTCTTAATCTTTAAACAACAACACTATCTCAGTCAAATAAGGCCCGATTTATAACATGTTAACCATCTACTTTATTCAGAAATCTTCATTCTGTTGTAACACTGTTGAATTTACCACTTTAGAAACACAGTCATGACTGCTAGCGGTAAGTACATCTTTAATCCTTCCGCCAGGAAGAATATTTTAATGAGCAAGACAAGAGGCTCGAAAACACTAGAAAAGATGACAGTAAGATCAATTTATGTTTAAAGTTTGTGTTTCATCCAATAAATTCATGGTCAAATGTGTAACTAATATGTGTGAATATTGTTTTTATAGATGAATAGCTTCTTATCCTTGTCAATGTAAATGACTTGCTTCAGCCTATCAAAATATACCATAATTATAGAAAATATTATTAAAACAGAACGGTTGGAAATAGAAAGGACTTTTTCATATCTCAGATTAATAGTTGTCATTCAATTTCAGTTGTAAACATACTAGTATTTGATGTATGGGTATTATTATATTCAGTTGTAAATGCAAATCTATGTCAGTGCCATATGTTTGCATAAGTAACAATTCATTCGCAAACATGCTAGATTGAAATGAATTAATATAAAGTTCGTAATTCGAAATTCGTCTAAAGCAAGATTTAATATCAAGATTTTACCTACGATTGTCTATTTAAATACATGTATAGCAGTAGAAGTTTAATCACGTCAATGAGACTATGATTATGGAGACTATGATTATGGTTCCTACGTTAGAAATATGAAAACTATTATAAAGTTTTAGTTTTCAAAAAAGAAGATTCTGTGTCTCATACAAATAATGAATTCAGTAGTCAATCAAGAACATCTGTTAAAAATGTTTAGACAAATGTTAAGAGCACACAACCGTCCTTAATTAAAACAATTGAACTGTTTTAATCAAAATGTTTCATTTAATCAAAATGTTTCATTTACTTATAAACGATGTTTATAAAATATCGTTAAACTTGTAACACACTATTCCAGTTTCAATAAATAGATAATTATAAAAGAATTGTCGTGTTGATATCATATAAAAGAAAATAAAAAATGGAATTCATCGACCAAGTGTTTGGTGATTTATTTTGCTATTTATTTTATTGTTCAATGCCTTTATTAAAATTGTTTTAATAATTGAAAACAGCTTTTATGCTATATAAACAATATAATTTGAAAATAACTCGACTACAAATAACTTGTAGTAGTTAAATCATTTTATATGACTTTGCTTAGCAAAAAAAAAAATAATATATAGATGTTGAACATACTATCTTACTTCGTTTTTGTATACTTTTGTATAATAATATACGAATTTTTCTAGTTGCAAACTTTTAAATTGTATGCAGAATGTAAAGGAAGTTTTCTATCAAACATAGCCACGGTCAATTAGCTTTTCCTCGTTTGTCAGATTATGCAGTGAGTTTGTGACACAAAGCGAGTTTACCCATGTGAAAAGAAATGTTTCACAAACGTAATTGATTTGCATTAAATAACGTTACTTCATGATAACAAATTAGGGTAAGATCTAGTCATACAATCGAAACAAATTTTTCTCCACTGTTTTAGTACAGCCGATTTTAGAAGAGTGATAAGAGCCAATAATTTCATTAACATATTAACTGTTTCGCTTTTAGCACACATTTTTCTTCATTGATCGAAGATATATCATGTTTAATACAAACAATGATATAATAAATTTCAAAACGAAAAATCACTACACTCTTTATTTACAAACGTACTATTTTCTCGTACACTTTTAAAGGCCATTTATGATCCAGAAATTCTCTCAAAAGCTTGTTTGTGCACGTAAATAGTTTATATTTGCCAATTACGTATACCGTTACATTCTTCTGCTTTTTTTGGCAATCCGTACAGTGAATAGAATTTTAGTTTTTGTTACGATTTTACATTTTCCTAAATAAGTGAAATATATTCGTTTCTGAGGCATGATGCGCCTTTTATAAAGTGTTTTTAAAATACAAATTTATTTATTGACACAACAATATACTATGTTTTTATTAAATAAATCGTTTGGTTGATCTGTTGTATAAATGTGTTCAAATTCTTGACATGGAGTATACATATTTTGTTCTGCAATTTTGATTTTATTCTCTTGTCCCCTTCCCCAACACCTCTTTACATTTTGGGCCTATTAATTAATCGTCTCTTGATTTCATTGTCAGTTTCTATTATTTCTTATAATATTTTTATTATAGTAATCAACCTATTCTTGCTGCCTTCTGCACTGTCCTGTTTTAAATTTGGGTCCTGTTGGGCTCCTTTCGGTGATCCTGTGTTGCTGTTTCGTCTGGGGGTTGCGTTCATTGAACGCCGCCCTTCCTTGTTGATTTTGTTTATCATATTTTACCACTGATTGTCAATCTACTTGCCTCTGTTATTTGTACCAATTGTATTCGCTTGTAAAAGATCCTCCATTTTAAGTGTATTAATATGTTATTTAATATATATCAGGCTTTTTCAATTTCCCACTGCGTTCAAAAGAATGAAAGCTTTTTTTAAGTTGAATTTAAATGCACATAAAATAAGACTGTTTTAGAAAATAAAATATATAAGCATTACTTCCTTTTTTATAATCGTATAAAATATTTTTGCATTCATATATCTTAATTTACCTTTCAATTATATTTAAATGAACGACAATTATCTTTTTCAGTCTTGATATTTAATCTCTTTTGAAGTCTTTATCAGTAATTCTAACACGACCCGCATTTTTCCCTATTAAACATAGAAGAACAAAAAGGGGTGTGTTATTATGCAACAGATGCACAGTTTGACGTTCTATATTTAGACATGTGACGTAATCATTATACACGTGACGTAACCACTAAAAATCCGACGAGCTGAAAATAAATTCGGAAACCAATTTTGCTTAACTATCAAGTACCTCAACATTTATTTGTTAATGTCGTGTTAGAATCGAAATAATATATCCAAATCGGTGATTTTATCGCTTGATAACATCACTGTTTGTCGTTCGGATGCGCATCATTATATCACTCGGCAACGCCCTCGTGATATAATTCCTCGCATCCGAACTCCAAACAGTGATGTTATTGAGCGATAAAATCACTGTTTGGGATATATTATTTCTTAAATAAAGGAAAACACCGCTTTATAAATTAAAATTGAATGTTAATGAAGACTTATGTCCTGTACAAATGTAAACAAGTCTAACAACCGAATGTTTAAAATATGGTGTACCTCTGACAGTTTAAACAAAACAATTATCGTTGTCAATACGTTACAGTCTTGTATTGCACCAATGAATTCATATTCATTTGAAAATTGAAGACAAAGATACATAAGATACTTATTCAGTTATTAGATGTTGCAATGTTATTTTGGGTAAAATACTGCTTTATACAATCACTATAAGTATCATTACATTACATAAACAATAATTTATATTATAATTGCAATACTTTAATCATCCTTGTACTATCTTTGTAATTACTTTTTTATCTATCATTGCAATACTTTAACAATTACTTTAACTTTAAATTTATTGTCAATAATATCACAAAGAAGTGTCTTCCATTTAATAAAAAATGTTAAGCAATCGCAAAAAAGATTAAAATGTTACTCTCAGAAATCAAAGCACTGAAAGTGCTGTATGCGGTAAACCGCAAAGGTAGTCAGACTATTCTCCCCCCTTTTGACACCGAAGGTACTTAAATTAACTGTTAAACCTACCGCCTGCCACACCATTTTACATACACTTTATACTGGGAGATATTTAACCGATTGAATTTACTTGAAACTCAACTGATAAGAAAAGCCTGTCGTCTGCTAGTTCGGAAACTGTTTATCGTTTATTCAAATGCCATGCGAAATTCAGCACAATTCAAATGCTATGAGGAATTCAGTGCCATTCAAATTCCATGTGGGATTCAGTGTGCTTCATATTCCATGTGTAATTCAGTGCAATTCATATTCCATGTATTAGTCAGTGTTAATCAAAGTCCGTGTAAATTCAACACAATTTCAATCCATGTACAGTTCTGTAATTTAATATCAAATTTGTATTTGTATTTATACCATGAGTAATTCAGTACCGGTATGTTGTAAATCAATCCATCTCTGAATATCTGAATACTGAACAAGGTTTGAAATGAAGTCTATTGGGTTATATAATATAGAAAAGACGGCAGTCCAAAAATAAATTATTAACAGACTTACTAGCAGAAACTGAAAAAAAGGCCTGCATGAAAAACATGTACAAGCCACGGCAACTGAAAAAGACCTGCATAAAATACATTTACCAGCCACAGCAACTGAAAAAAGACCTACATTAAATACATTTACCAGCCACAGGCTAACCATGTATCAAACAGTAAAATGCAATCTAATATTCCTGTGATTATACTGATATGTAAACAATATCAAAACATCCTTTTTCCTTCATTTAAACAAACCAAGCGAAAGAAGGTTTCGTACAAGGCAGTGATCGTTCAGGCTTAATTAACTCAGATACCGCTTAAACAGCAGTGCATGATCTTAAATATTTAATTACAATGCAATTGATAAACTGAAAAAAGTAAAATCGCACCTTATTCGTGGAAAATTGCACGCTTGTTGAAAACCTCTGTCTTCGTCTTGCAAAAATAATGTATGCAGATATTTGCATGCGTGATACTGCTGAACTCTCAATTTCCACTTCTTCACGACAAATACTTAATAAGCATTTGTAAAAACGTAAAAAACATAGAAATAATTGACATATATTTATTTGTATAAGTTGAGCCTAAAACAAAATGAAATAACACTTTTTAATACGAATAATCTGTTATCATATGTTATTCAACAACCTATCGTTTCTGATTTTACAAGAGTTGAAACTTTATAACTGCATTAGGTTGTGCGCTAGTGGATAATTGTACACTGCATAAGTATTAATTTTTGTTCAATGGCCGTTTTGCCGCTCTTGATAAATCACTCTTATCCTAAATGTTTAAATCTGATTTTATTGATTGAATTAGAAACTGACATCCGTTTTTTATTAAATAAATGCATTCATTTTTGACCAGCTTTTAGAATACAAAAAAAATGGGAAACAAAACTTTTTCATGTTCATGTATGACACATTTGGCTGCAAATGTATCCGAAATACGAGGTTATATTTTTTTCAGTTATTTTGTTATATTTTCAGGTCATTGTTATTGCTTTAAAACTAATAATATTTTACTTTTTTAACATCTTTGTCTGATCTCATTATTATTGTGATATCTTTGTCATTTAACATGACCCTAAATTGGAAATAAAAGCTATTCTATTAGTTTTTGTTCTAAACGAGGTGATAGAATTACCTTCCCTATACAACTTTTGCACTGACGTATTAAATAGGAAGTATATATTCATTTTGAATAATTATTATCTATCTCTATGATGTTTTGTGTAATGAAAAACGATGAAGCGCTTACAGATGGCATGTTGCTTCATTGCATATAATTGTCAGTCATTGTCCAACACTTCTGTCTCTTGTCCGCGGACCAAAATAAAATGATGTTGATTTAATTAAATGCATCCTTTTAGTTAGTATTAAGTATTCTTTTGACGAAAAATAGCAATAAGTATTAATTATTTTTTCTAAAATTGTGAAATGTCGATTCTCAGATATAAAAGTAGCAATCTTTACTACGCTGGAATTAAAATAACTCTTTTTCCTCCTTTAAACTTTTATTTCTTTAATTTTTCAACATAATAATCCTTTACTTTTAACGAACTAAAACGAAATAACAAAAACAAGATAACAATTCCTTTTAATATATACCACGTTTTGCATGTAAAAGTCATGAAAATCATGTAAATATTATTAAACATAAACCCGCCGGTGAAAAACCCGGCGGTTACAACAAATACCCGGCGGTCACAACAATTTAGTGCCAAGCCGTCGGATAATAACAAAATACACAATAATATTATCGCGTTCTTCGCGACAATTAAGTCGATAGGGGTAACTTATTTCAAATGAATGTATTTTTTCTTCATATTAGTAAACTCGTTTTCATTTGCATTCATATATCTTAATTTCTCTTTTAAATACATGTTTATCACCAACTATCGGTTATAATATGAAATTTCTTTTCACATCATCTAGTCCTGTATAAACTGAAATAATTCTTTAAGAAACGAAAGACACATAGCAGGAAACTTTAGGTACGGAAAGAGTTATAATTTATAAATCCTTAAACAAATACAACATATTTCATATTAATTAAAATGAAAATATGAGCCGAAATGTAAAAAATACATATAAAACTGTTTTGACTGAATCTAACATAATCTTAATATTTAGTCTGAATAGATACATATTTCAAATTAATCTAATTCTTAATCAAATTTATTTTAATGACAAATATAGTGAGTATGGTGAGACATGTTTGAAACATTTAAAAATGATATATGTTCATTAGTATTTTCAGAATTGTAATCATTTTTGAAGTAAAAAAGAAATTCTAATTTGTATGTGAGTTGTATCATATGACATATTGTGTTGTTTAATCTATCCTTCTCTCAATGCTGGCTATTAATAATAATATTATAAACAAGAAATCTTAAAGAAAAAAATGTACACGCCCAACGGGGGACTCGAACCCACGACCCTCAGATATCAGAGGTTCTTCAGCCTTAAAAGTCTGATGCTCTACCGACTGAGCTAGCCGGGCGCTTTATATCAATCGCATATTTTAACTGTGAACATTATCAATAAAGTCGGCAAGTCAACCCGATAACCACGTGTGTAGTTTGTGACAACATTTCACGTCTTGAGGCAAGTTAAATGTTATAGTTCGTGTTTAATTATAGGTGTAATTTAGATTTTAACACAATATTTAAATTTCATTTTTTTCAAACTTAGTTGTTTCTGTCGGAAGTAATAAGCAAAGTTAGACACTATGAAATACATGATTGTATAATTTATGTGGAGAATTAATAGCAAAACTTAACTACACACTGTGTCAAATGCAACAGTTACGAAAATGAATTGTCTATCTGAATGAAATTGTGTACTAAATATTTAAAGCTAATTTAAAAATATTATTTGTCATTTATTCGTTATTACCTTGAGAAAATGATTCAGAATAAAGGTAATGGTATGATTGTATATAAAAATGAATATACAACCCATATGATGCTGTGAAATTAAAATTTGTAAAATCATTCTTATAGAAACAGTTGTGAGATTGTCATAAGGTGGTTATCATTTATACATAAAATGCGAATAAATACTGCTTGATGTTAATTTCTCTATCCTTGTGTTTCCAGTCTGTTTCAGTATTTATTAATAAAAAAAAGCTATTAAGCTTTTTTTGTCATATACATGTTTTGTATTGTTTTTTTTTTCTTTGGTTGTTTTTTTTTCTTTCTTTTTATGCATTCAAAGTCTTTATAATAGACACTTTTAATACAATTTCACTTCATTTACAGAGTTTGAGTATTGAAACGGATAGACTAATTATAATTTAAGTAAACAAAAGTAAGCTGTTTTCAGATTCTCCAATAAAATAGCTTTTCAGATGGACAACATGTCACCGAGCTTTAAAGAATTTATTTACTTTTAACTGCAAATGATAGTGCCATGAATATCATATTCTTTTTATTTTTATCATTTTTCATTCACCCAATAGATAACGTGTCAATGAGCCAGTCTATATTCTAATGACGGGAACCAAATTTGGACAGGGAACAAGGATATGACTAAAATACACAACGGGGATTTTTTGGGAGCAACGGACGCAACAGACATTGTTTGATCATAATTTTGTTTGGTAATTTAAGCAAAACGTATGCTTATTCATAAAACAATGACCATTTCAGTAATAAAACAGAATAATTGAGTGAAAAGTAAGTTTGTTTAAAAATATATCACAGGTTGTGAAGGATTCTATACTGAAAAAAGGCCACGAAATGGTCATATTCTTGGCGCAACGGAGATAATTTTCTATAAAGGGAACAAAATATTATTATAAATAATAATTATCAAATTGAGATACATTGTATAATATTAAATCAAGAATCAACATTAAAGTTTGTTGTAATTTTAATAGAAAATTTTATTTTAATGTTTGAAAGGTTAAACATGCCTGCGAAATCGACTTATTTGGGGTCTCATCGCAACGGAGATGATTTTGTATAAAGAGCACAATGAATGTTTATAAACTAAAATTATCAAACTAAAATTTATTCTCTCTATGTATAAATATAGAATATAGTATCATAATTTTGTAAATGTAATGTTATCAAAAATAACTGGGCATATCAAGTTAAAAGTATTTTGGACTGCTGGTTTTTCATATGTTTGGAACAACCCATCCTATGTTGATCTAGGTAAATTTCATCTACTTTTTAAAGCTCGACTAATTGATACTTTTAAACAAAACTGGTTTCAACGATTGCAAGAATGTGAAACATTATTTATGTATAAGCAATTTAAAATAGAATTTAGATTTGAACCATATTTAGATTTATTGCCATTCAAGTTTCGAAATGCTTTATCAAAATTAAGATTATCTTCACATAAACTGGCTATTGAAACTGGACGCTATTCTAGAAACAGAGTTGAACGAAATGAGCGTTATGTTATTTTTTGTCAAAACAGAGATATTGAAGATGAATACCATTTTGTTATATCATGTCCGTTGTACGAAGATTTTAGAAAACAATATATCAAAGCATATTTTTATAGAAGACCAAATTTTATTAAATTTACAGAGCTTTTTAAGAGTGATAATCAAGCTATAATTAGAAATCTTTCCAAATTTATTTACAATGCTTTTATACTTAGAAAGTCTTTGCTATGTTAACTTTGCCAATTTTATGGAAGGAATTTACTTCACTTTGATTTTGTTTATGATATTGATTCATATATATGTAAACATCTTATTCATCCTCCACAAACAATATGTTGACAATGTAAATTGTGTTCACTGTTTGTTAAATCACATGATAAAATTATGATATTTATGTATATGCAATTGTATGACAAAAAACTGTACTGTTTACGTCAATAAAATTATCTATCTATCTATCTATCATAATGGAAGTTGTCAAGGCTGGTTTGGTTCATTACATGTGATTGTTCAGATAATTTGGCGGCGTCTTTGATGTGCAACATCAGCATTTAACTTGCTTTCTGTTAATATGTATCTTCACATTTGAAAGACTTGTTTAATCTTATATTTTCGAGTGGTCATTTTCCGTCAACTTGGATGGAGGTTGTTCAAAAAAGGTGACGAAAACGTTTTGGATAATTACAGGGGAATTACGTTAGTAAGCGTGTTATCAAAGATTTTTACGTCTGTAATAAATACTAGACTAACAGACTGGTGCGCGGCAAATGACATCATCACCGATTCGCAATTTGGATTTAAAAAAGGTTTCTCTACAACAGACGCAATATTTTGTCTTCACGGATTAATTGAAAATAGTTTAAATTGTGGAAAACGTTTTTATACAACATTCATTGATATGAAAAAATGCTTCGACAGCGTATATAGAAATGCACTGTGGCTTAAAAATATATAAATTGGGTGTTAACGGTAAAATGTTAAGAATCGTGAGATCAATGTACGATCAAGTGAGGTGCCGTGTTAAACATTTAAATAAGTACTCCGAATTTATGGAAATACTAGTAGGTTTAAAGCAAGGAGAAATATGTTCTCCATTATTCTGGTCAATGTTTGTAGAAGACTTAGAATTATACTTAAGCTCTCGTCCAGGCAGTGGTCTTGATTTCGGAGATATTACGTTAATTCTCTTTCTCTACGCCGACGATATGGTTTTAATGTCTAACTTGATAGAAGATCTTCAACAAAGATTAAATGACCTTCATACATACTGTGATCGATGGGGATTAAAAGTGAACATTGACAAAACTAAAGTGATGGTATTTCGACGGAGGGAAAGACTGAAAAAAAGCGAACAATGGACTTATGACAAATGCTAGTTGGAAAATTGCTTAAAGCAATGAATACCTTAATATCAAATACTAAAGACTTTGATTTTACACCAAAAACTATGTGCAGCCTTTTTGACGCTTTATGTGTTTCTATTTTGAATTACTCTGCTAAAGTATGGGGTTATACAAAATGTCAAGAAATTGAGAGAATACATCTTAAATTTTGCAAACATATTTTAAATGTTAAATTGTCCACTAGTTATGTAGGTGTATACGGTGAACTTGCACGTTTTCCTTTATATATTAATCGCTATATCAGAATTATTAAATTCTGGCTTAAAATTTTGAATACGAAAAATTGCGTAATTAGAAAAAATTATGATTTGATGCTGGAAGATGAAAAGGTAAACTGGGCTCATAACGTAAAGAAATTATTATATAGCTATGGATTCGGCTATATTTGGTAATCACCACTAATGTTGATATTAACTGTTTCATTACATTTTTTAAGCAGCGGTTAAGAGATACTTTTGTGCAAGACTGGAGTAGTAGTTTGACTAACAATAGTGTTTTATTTGTGTATAAGAATGTTAAACAAGACTTTGTGTATGAGGATTACCTGAGTGTTGTTAGATCAAAAAAGTATAGACAAGTTTTAACAAAGTTTAGACTCTCTTCACATAAACTACGTATTGAGTCCGGTAGATACGGACAGAATAGTATAGAAAGGAGCGAGAGAGTTTGCGAAGTATGTGGATCAAATGACATTGAAGATGAATATCATTTTATTTTAACATGTGCAAAGTATAAAAGTGTAAGAAAACGATATATAGACAGTTATTATTACTATTACGAACGTCCTAGTGTGTTTAAACTCACTCAGTTGTTTAAATCAAAGAATGTACACACTTTGAACAATCTAGCATGCTATCTGAATTGTGCATTGAAAATAAGGAGTAATTTGTTAACATAGTCTCATTGTATCTGTAATAGTAATATATTCCAAAGAAGTACTATAGTTTATTGCTTTTGTTTCAATATTATATTGCTCTAGAAATACTTAGTAGCCTGAAAAGTATAACAAGTTCATTTCTCTTTCCGGGATAACAATTGTTCGATATTTTAAGAAAATAATATATTATTAATTGAAATCCGACTTTGTATAAATAACCATTATATTATATCACTCTCATGATAAATAATTATGTACTAATGTGTATAAATATTTATATAAGAATATTCATACTTTTGTAATGTTTATGTGATACCTTGATATATACTGTATTTCTGTTAAGATGAGGAGCATATGCTCAAGTCTGAAAATAATAAAATATTTGTTCTGTTCTGTTCTGTAATAATATTTCTTTCTGCTTCAAATTTCAGAAGTAATAGACTAATTTTTTAACTATTGTCGGTCTACAATACTATGTGTCGCGAATGATCGCGATTATCTCCTTTTGTTATTATTTGAATAGAGATTAGGATTATTAAATTGATAAATAGTTACCTACCGGCTCTTTTGTTAAAAGCGGTCTAGTAAATCACTTACCGATCGCTTAACAGGTCTGCAAATATATACCGACCTGTTTTTGTTCTATTGTTCTCTAAACAATAGAAAATTTGTGAAGTCGAGAAACTCGTGCATTACAGTAAACAATATTCACCGTAAAATAACGCTGAATTATGGGGGGGTGGATAATGACCACTTTGAATAGGAAAAAGGGTCGATATATATTTTAAAGATTTATAGAAATAAATTAGCGCATACGGCTGTAAGGACCCTCATAACATATATTCCAGATTATTTGTGAGAAAAACGAACTGGGTTGAAGTTTTGTGTTTCGTCGATATTAATGAGTATAACAACGGACATTTAGCCTTTCTTTATAGTTTGCTTTTCGGTATACCTAACACATTTGCCGAACTATATAGCTTAATAAGATACTAGTTTTCGGTATTTATTTCCACAACTATGTCTGAATTTGCGCAATCCTGCATTATTTTAACAATTCTGCATTATGGGATATATACGACGATTATATTATTGGTGCATATCAAATCAAAGTCAACTTCTGCATCTTTCTTTCCCAAAATATTACTTTCAGTGAGAGTATAGGTCATCTTAAGTATAAGACCGTTTTTCCCATTTTTCCCCAGTTATTTTTACATTACAATTTTAATTTTGTATACCAGTACCAAGAAAACGACTTGCGCTTCCATTCTAGACCGCGTGCTCACATGCGGTCTTATAACGGATGATGCTAATTAAGAATACACCGAAAGAAAATTCTTCCAAACATGGATGAAATTCTAAGAACATTTAAAATCAGCCATCATAAAAAACAACAACAACAAAAGCTTACGTTATCAAATGTCAATAGAATCTATCAAACAACTAATTAGTTACTATGTAAAGGTACAAATATATATTGCTTATATGAGCTAGAAATCCTCAATGAGTTTGCGTAAAAAGTACATCGTTTTTTCTTAATAAAAGAAGGCATGATGTGCCTTTTATAAAGCATTTTTCGGAATACAAATTTATTTATTGACACAACAAAATACTATGTTTGTATAAAATAAATCTGGTTGATCTGTTTCATAAATGTGTTCAAGTATTTGACATGGAGTATGCATATTTTGTTCTGCAATTTTGATTTTATTTGTATTGACCTTCTTGTTTCCTTCCCCAACACCTCTTTACATTTTGGGCCTATTAATTAATCGTCTCTTAATTTCATTGTCAGTTTCTATTATTTCCTATTATATTTCTATTATAGGAATCAACCTTTTCTTGCTGCCTTCTGCACTGTCCTGTTTTAATTTGGGTCTTGTTGGGCTCCTTGCCGGTGATCCTGTGTTGCTGTATCGTCCGGGGGTTGCGTTCATTGAACGCCGCCCTACTTTGTTGATTTTGTTTATCATATTTTACCACTGATTATCAATCTACTTGCCTCTGTTATATGTACTTATTGTATTCACTTGTAAAAGTTCCTCCATTTTAAGTGTATAAATATCTTATTTAATATATATCAGGCTTCATCAATTTCCCACTGCTTTCAAAAAATGAAAGTTTTTATTAAGTTGAATCTATATGCACATAAAATGATACTGTTTTAGAAAAAAATAATATATAAGCATTACTTCTTTTTTTATAATCGTATAAAATATTTTTGCATTCATATATCTTAATTTGCCTTTCAATTATATTTAAATTAACGACAATAATCTTTTCAGTCTTTAGATTTCATCTCTTTTGAAGTCTTTAGTCAGAGTATTTATCAGTAAATAAAGGAAAACGTCGCTTCATAATTTCCCTTGAGAAATTAGAATTGAATGTTAATGACGACTTATGTCCTGTGCAAATGTAAACAAGTGTAACAACCGAATGTTTAAAATATGGTGTACCCCTGACAGTTTAAACAAAACAATTATCGTTGTGAATACGTTACAGTCTTGTATTGCACCAATGAATTCATATTCATTTGAAAATTGAAGACAAAGATACATAAGATACTTATTCAGTTATTAGATGTTGAAATGTTATTTTGGGTGAAATACTGCTTTATACAATCACTATATATAAATATCATTACAATACATAAACAATAATTTATATTATAATTGCAATACTTTATTTTTACTGTCAGTGCAATACATCTACAATTACTTTAATCATCCTTGTACTATCTTTGTAATTACTTTTTTTATCTATCATTGCAATACTTTAACAATTACTTTAACTTTAAATTTATTGTCAATAATATCACAAAGAAGTGTCTTCCATTTAATAAAAATGTTAAGCAATCGCAACAAAGATTAAAATGTTACTCTAAGAAATCAAAGCACTGAAAGTGCTGTATGCGGTAAGCCGCAAAGGTAGTCAGACTTTTCTCCCCCCTTCTGACACCGATGGTACTTAAATTAACTGTTACACCTACCGTTGCCACACCATTTTTTACATACAATTTATACTGGGAGATATTTAACCGGTTGAATTTACTTGAAACTCAACTGATAAGAAAAGCCTGTCGTCTGCTAGTTCGGAAACTGTTTATCGTTTATTCAAATGCCATGCGAAATTCAGCACAATTCAAATGCTATGAGGAATTCAGTGCCATTCAAATTCCATGTGTAATTCAGTGCAATTCAGATTCCATGTATTAGTCAGTGTTAATCAAACTCCGTGTAAATTCAACACAATTTCAATCCATGTACAGTTCTGTAATTTAATATCAAATTTGTATTTATACCATGAGTAATTCAGTTCCGGTATGTTGTAAATCAATCCATCTCTGAATATCTGAATACTGAACAAGGTTTGAAATGAAGTATATTGGGTTATATAATATAAAAAAAACGGCAGTCCAAAAATAAATTATTTACAGACCTACTAGCAGAAACTGAAAAAAGGCCTGCATGAAAAACATTTACAACCCACAGCAACTGAAAAAAGACCTGCATAAAATACATTTACCAGCCACAGCAACTGAAAAAAGGTCTGCATGAAATACATTTACCAGCCACAGCAACTGAAAAAAGACCTACATTTAATACATTTACCAGCCATAGGCTGATTATACTGTTATGTAAACAATATCAAAACATCCTTTATCCTTCATTTAAACAAACCAAGCGAAAGAAGGTCTCGTACAAGGCAGTGATCGTTCATGCTTAATTAACTCAGACACCGCTTAAACAGCAGTGCATGATCTTAAACATTTAATAACAATGCAATTGATAAACTGAAAAAAAGTAAAATCGCACCTTATTCGTGGAAAATTGCACGCTTGTTGAAAACCTCTGTCTTCGTATTGCAAAAATAATGTATGCAGATATTTTCATGCGTGATACTGCTGAACTCTCAATTTCCACTTCTTCACGACAAATACTTAATAAGCATTTGTAAAAGCGTAAAAACATAGAAATAATTGACATATATTTATTTGTATAAGTTGAGCCTAAAACAAAATGAAATAACACTTTTTAATACGAATAATCTTTTATCATATGTTATTCAACAACCTATCGTTCTGATTTTATTAGAGTTGAAACTTTATAACTGCATTAGGTTGTGAGCTAGTGGATTATTGTACACTGCATAAATATTAATTTTTGTTCAATGGCCGTTTTGCCGCTCTTGATAAATCACTCTTATCCTAAATGTTTAAATCTGATTTTATTGATTGAATTAGAAACTGACATCCGTTTTTTATTAAATAAATGCATTCATTTTTGACCAGCGTTTAGAATACAAAAAAATGGGAAAAAAACTTTTTCATGTTCATGTATGACACATTTGGCTGCAAATGTATCCGAAATACGAGGTTATATTTTTTCAGTTATTTTGTTATATTTTCAGGTCATTGTTATTGCTATAAAACTAATAATATTTTACTTTTTTAACATCTTTGTTTGATCTCATTATTATTGTGATATCTTTGTCATTTAACATGACCCTAAATTGGAAATAAAAGCTATTCTATTAGTTTTGGTTCTAAACGAGGTGATAGAATTACCTTCCCTATACAACTATTGCACTAACGTATTAAATAGGAAGTATATATTCATTTTGAATAATTATTATCTATCTCTCTTATGTTTTGTGTAAGCGCTTGGAGATGGCATGTTGCTTCATTGCATATAATTGTCAGTCATTGTCCAACACTTCTGTCTCTTGTCCGCGGACCAAAATAAAATGATGTTGATTTAATTAAATGCATCCTTTTAGTTAGTATTAAGTATTCTTTTGAAGAAAAATAGCAATAAGTATTAATTATTCTTTCTAAAATTGTGAAATGTCGATTCTCAGATATTAATGTAGCAATCTTTACTACGCTGGAATTAAAATAACTCTTTTTCCTCCTTTAAACTTTTATTTCTTTAATTTTTCAACATAATAATCCTTTACTTTTAACGAACTAAAACGAACTAACAAAAACAAGATAACAATTCCTTTTATATACCACGTTTTGCATGTAAAAGTCATGAAAATCATGTAAATATAATTAAACATAAACCCGCCGGTGAAAAACCCGGCGGTTACAACAAATACCCGGCGGTCACAACAATTTAGTGCCAAGCCGGCGGATAATAACAAAATACACAATAACATTATCGCGTTCTTCGCGACAATTAAGTCGATAGTGGTAACTTATTTCAAATGAATGTATTTTTTTCTTCATATTAGTAAACTCATTTTCATTTGCATTCATATATCTTAATTTCTCTTTTTAATACATTTTTATCACCAACTATCGGTTGTAATATGAAATTTCTTTTCCAATCATCTAGTCCTGTATAAACTGAAATATTCTTTAAGAAACGAAAGACACATAGCAGGAAACTTTAGGTACGGGAAGAGTTATAATTTATAAATCCTTAGAATAAATACAACAGATTTCATATTAATTAAAATGAAAATATGAGCCGAAATGTAAAAAAAAACATAATTTATTATATAAAACTGTTTTGACTGAATCTAACATAATCTTAATATTTAGTCTGAATAGATAAATATTTCAAATTAACCTAATTCTTAATCAAATTTATTTTAATGACAAATATAGTGAGAATGGTGAGACATGTTTGAAACATTTAAAAATGATATATGTTCATTAGTATTTTCAGAATTGTAATCATTTTTTAAGTAAAAAATAAATTCTAATTTGTGTGTTGTATCATATGACAAATTGTGTTGTTTAATCTATCCTTCTCTCAATGCTGGTTATTAATAATATTATTATAAACAAGAAATCTTAAAGAAAAAAATGTTCACGCCCAACGGGGGACTCGAACCCACGACCCTCAGATATCAGAGGTTCTTCAGCCTTAAAAGTCTGATGCTCTACCGACTGAGCTAGCCGGGCCCTTTATATCAATCGCATATTTTAACTGTGAACAATATCAATAAAGTCGGTCAGTCAATCAGATAACCACGTGTGTACTTTGTGACAACATTTCACGTCTTGAGGCAAGTTAAATGTTATAGTTCGTTTTTAATTATCGGTGTAATTTAATTTTTAACACAATATTTGAATTTCATTTTTTTCAAACTTAGTTGTTTCTGTCAGAAGTAATAAGCAAAGTTAGACACTTTGAAATACATGATTGTATAAATTTATGTGGAGAAATAATAGCAAAACTTAACTACAAACACATTGTGTCAAATGCAACAGTTACGAAAATGAATTGTCTATCTGAATGAAATTGTGTACTAAATATTTAAAGCTAATTTAAAAATATTATTTGTCATTTATTCGTTATTACCTTGAAAAATGATTTCAAAATAAAGGTAATGGTATGATTTTATATAAAAAAATGAATATATAACCCAATACGATGCTGTGAAATTAAAATTTGTAAATCATTCTTATAGAAACAGTTGTGAGATTGTCATAAGGTGGTTATCATTTATACATAAATGCGAATAAATACTGCTTGATGTTAATTTCTCTATCCTTGTGTTTCCAGTCTGTTTCAGTATTTATTAATAAAAAAAAGCTATTAAGCTTTTTTTGTCATATACATGTTTGTATTGGTTTTTTTTCTTTGGTTGTTTTTTTTTCTTTCTATTTTTATGCATTCAAAGTCTTTATAATAGACACTTTTAATACAATTTCACTTCATTTACAGAGTTTGAGTATTGAAACGGATAGGCTAATTATAATTAAAGTAAACAAAAGTAAGCTGTTTTCAGATTCTCCAATAAAATATCTTTTCAGATGGACAAACATGTCACCGAGCTTTAAAGAATTTATTTACGTTTAACTGCAAATGATAGTGCCATGAATATCATTTTTTTTATTTTTATCATTTTTTATTTACCCAATATATAACCGTGTCAATGAGCCAGTCTATATTATAATGACTTGAACCAAAGTTGGACAGGGAACAAGGATATGACTAAAATACACAACGGGGATTTTTTTGGGAGCAACGGGCGCAACAGACATTGTTTTATCATAATTTTGTTTTTGGTAATTCAAGCAAAACGTATGCTTATTCATAAAACAATGACCATTTCAGTATTAAAACAGAATAATTGAGTGAAAAGTATGTTTGTTTAAAAATATATCACAGGTTGTGAAGGATTCTATACTGAAAAAAGCCACGAAATGGTCATATTCTTGGCGCAACGGAGATGATTTTGTATAAAGAGCACAATGAATGTTTATAAACTAAAATTATCAAACTAAAATTTATTCTCTCTATGTATAAATATAGAATATAGTATCATAATGGAAGTTGTCACGGCTGGTTTGGTTCATTACATGTGATTGTTCAGATAATTTGGCGGCGTCTTTGATGTGCAACATCAGCATTTAACTTGCTTTCTGTTAATATGTATCTTCACATTTGAAAGACTTGTTTAATCTTATATTTTCGAGTGGTCATTTTCCGTCAACTTGGATGGAGGTTGTTCAAAAAAGGTGACGAAAACGTTTTGGATAATTACAGGGGAATAACGTTAGTAAGCGTGTTATCAAAGATTTTTACGTCTGTAATAAATACTAGACTAACAGACTGGTGCGCGGCAAATGACATCATCACCGATTCGCAATTTGGATTTAAAAAAAGGTTTCTCTACAACAGACGCAATATTTTGTTTTTCACGGATTAATTGAAATAGTTTAAATTGTGGGAAACATTTTTTATACAACATTCATTGATATGAAAAAATGCTTCGACAGCGTATATAGAAATGCACTGTGGCTTAAAATATATTAAATTGGGTGTTAACGGTAAAATGTTAAGAATCGTGAGATCAATGTACGATCAAGTGAGGTGCCGTGTTAAAACACTTAAATAAGTACTCCGAATTCATGGAAATACTAGTAGGTTTAAAGCAAGGAGAAATATGTTCTCCATTATTCTGGTCAATGTTTGTAGAAGACTTAGAATTATACTTAAGCTCTCGTCCAGGCAGTGGTCTTGATTTCGGAGATATTACGTTAATCTTCTTTCTCTACGCCGACGATATGGTTTTAATGTCTAACTCGATAGAAGATCTTCAATAAAGTTTAAATGACCTTCACACATACTGTGATCGATGGGGATTAAAAGTGAACATTGACAAAACTAAAGTGATGGTATTTCGACGGAGGGGAAGACTGAAGATAGCGAACAATGGACTTATGACGGAAAACGTCTGGAGATAGTGGATAACTTTAATTACTTAGGCACGGTCTTTAATTATAACGGTCGTTGTGATTCGAATGTGCAAATGCTAGTTGGAAAATCGCTTAAAGCAATGAATACCTTAATATCAAAAAATACTAAAGACTTTGATTTTACACCAAAAACTATGTGCAGCCTTTTTGACGCTTTTTGTGTTTCTATTTTAAATTACTCTGCTGAAGTATGGAATTATACAAAATGTCAAGAAATTGAGAGAATACATCTTAAATTTTTCAAACATATTCTAAATGTTAAATTGTCCACTAGTAATGTAGGTGTATACGGTGAACTTGCACGTTTTCCTTTATATATTAATCGCTATATCAGAATTATTAAATTCTGGCTTAAAATTTTGAACACGAAAAATTGCGTAATTAGAAAACTTTATGATTTGATGCTGGAAGATGAAAATGTAAACTGGGCTCATAACGTAAAGAAATTATTATATAGCTATGGATTCGGCTATATTTGGGACTCACCACAAAATGTTGATATTAACTGTTTCATTACATGTTTTAAGCAGCGGTTAAGAGATACTTTTGTGCAAGACTGGAATAGTAGTTTGACTAACAATAGTGTTTTATTTGTGTATAAGAATGTTAAACAAAACTTTGTGTATGAGGTTTACCTGAGTGTTGTTAGATCAAAAAAGTGTAGACAAGTGTTACTCTCTTCACATAAACTACGTATTGAGTCCGGTAGATACGGACAGAATAGGATAGAAAGGAGCGAGAGAGAGTTTGCGAAGTATGTGGATCAAATGACATTGAAGATGAATATCATTTTATTTTAACATGTGCAAAGTATAAAAGTGTATGAAAACGATATATAGACAGTTATTATTACTATTACGAACGTCCTAGTGTGTTTAAACTCACTCAGTTGTTTAAATCAAAGAATGTACACACTTTGAACAATCTAGCATGCTATCTGAATTGTGCATTGAAAATAAGGAGTAATTTGTTAACATAGTCTCATTGTATCTGTAATAGTAATATATTCCAAAGAAGTACTATAGTTAATTGCTTTTGTTTCAATATTATATTGCTCTAGAAATACTTAGTAGCCTGAAAAGTATAACAAGTGCATTTCTCTTTCCGGGATAACAATTGTTCGATATTTTAAGAAAATAATATAATTGAAATCCGACTTTGTATAAATAACCATTATATTATCACTCTCATGATAAATAATTATGTACTAATGTGTATATATATTTATATAAGAATATTCATACTTTTGTAATGTTTATGTTATACCTTGATATATACTGTATTTCTGTTAAGATGAGGAGCATATGCCCAAGTCTGAAAATAATAAAATATTTGTTCTGTTCTGTTCTGTAATAATATTTCTTTCTGCTTCAAATTTTAGAAGTAATAGACTAATTGTTTAACTATTGTCGGTCTACAATACTATGTGTCGCGAATGATCGCGATTATCTCCTTTGTTATTATTTGAATAGAGATTAGGATTATTAAATTGATAAATAGTTACCTACCGGCTCTTTTGTTAAAAGCGGTCTAGTAAATCACTTACCGACCGCTTAACAGGTCTGCAAATATATACAAACCTGTTTTTGTTCTATTGTTCCTTATACAATAGAAAATTTGTGAAGTCGAGAAACTCGTGCATTACAGTAAACAATATTCACCGTAAAATAACGCTGAATTATGGGGTGGGGGGATAATGACCACTTTGAATAGGAAAAATGGTCGATATATATTTTAAAGATTAATAGAAATAAATTAGCGCATACGGCTGTAAGGACCCTCATAACATATATTCCAGATTATTTGAATGTGAGAAAAACGAACTGGGTTGAAGTTTTGTGTTTCGTCGATATTAATGAGTATAACAACGGACATTTAGCCTTTCTTTATAGTTTGCTTTTCGGTATACCTAACACATTTGCCGAACTATATAGCTTAATAAGATACTAGTTTTCGGTATTTATTTCCACAACTATGTCTGAATTTGCACAATCCTGCATTATTTTAACAATTCTGCATTATGGGATATATACGACGATTATATTATTGGTGCATATGAAATCAATGTCAACTTCTGCATCTTTCTTTCCCAAAATATTACTTTCAGTGAGAGTATAGTTTATCCTAAGTATAAGACCGTTTTTCCAATTTTCCCCCAGTTATTTTTACATTTCAATTTTAATTTTGTATACCAGTACCAAGAAAACGACTTGCGCTTCCATTCTAGACCGCGTGCTCACATGCGGTCTTATAACGGATGATGCTAATTAAGAATACACCGGAAGAAAATTCTTCCAAACATGGATGAAATTCTAAGAATATTTAAAATCAGCCGTCATAAAAAAGAACAACAACAAAACCCAACTTACATAACGTGTAACTACATGTATTACTAATATTTATTCATAGAACCCCGTCTTTTACTTTCCTTTGAATATATTGTATATTTAATAATATAAAAATAGCCTGATCATCTATTACCATGAAATTTATTATATATAAAGATAATATGTTCCGTTTTTATGATTAGAAAACATTTTTATCTTCCTCAGTATTTGTTTACATTATTAATAATTATGTAATGTATTCATATATCAAAATAATGATCTCTCATTTCCCTACTCGAAAAGTTATGTTTTAATTTTCTGTGACTCAACTCAACAAGTACATTACCTGACCTAATTACATAATGAAACCCCACGAAAATCACGAGAATATTCAAATAACACCTGATTTGTGAACGAATGAATTACAAGAGCGTAGCGGATAGTATCTTTGCTTGGCTTTGGAATGCTTTTTTAAACATGATAAAGTACATAAATAATATGTTTCTTGTGAGTAATGTTAATAAATACTGAGCCAAAAACTGATGTATGGATAGAAAAACAAAAGAGCATGTAGGTAAGATAGTTACCGCACTCGGAATAGGTCTGCATAGTATTTACAGACCCGGTGGCCTTTTAAAAACCTCGATCGCTACGCTCTCTCGGTCTTCAAATCGCCACCATGGTCTGTAAATACCATGCAGACCTATTCCTCGTACGGTAACTATTACTTCGTGTACTTATTGGGTTTGCATTTCATAGCAGTGCATTGTTAAAGGATTTATATTGATAATCATTAATGTATCACTTTTACATAGAAATGATTGATGTATTGATTCTATTGTATTCTAGTAGTTTAGAATGTACTAGTAATTTTCATCTAGAATAATCTAAGATGATATATATTGCTAATATTTTGTCACTGTGAACATTCTAAAAAGTATTCAGAAAAGTATTCTAAAAACTTTATATAAAATTGTATTTAAAAGGGTGTTTACAGTTGATGATTGTAAAGTTTAAAATAGTTAAAGGTGAAAGAGGATTAACATAAATGTGAAACAAGACAACTGGATTGTTGTGCTTAGTTGAAGACATTGATAAAAAGATAACGTGAAAAGGATCATAGTCCAGTGTGATGATTTAGAACCAGGATTTACAAAATACATAATTATTGCTCTACCACAACAGAAACTAAAGGAAACCTATAAAAGATCATTACACTTAAGTGAAAAAGCGAAACACATCATAACTCTTGAAATAGAGTTAAAATATACGGTAATGGAGGGTCTGGTTATAAAGAGAACGCAACTTTTTTACAGTTATATTTTGCATGAATACTCACGAGCACTAGGAGTATTGACCGACAGTGAAGGTCATGTTGTAAGGGCACAATATAATTTTTTTTTAGAAATTAATTATTGTACCAAAGTAACTGTATGAAAAGACAAACGCAAATTCTGAAAAAAGGTTCCTTTGACTTTTATATCTTAGTTTTAACGATAATTGCCTATTTTAACGATCGAATTAATCATACATATATCACGAATTATATTTTAACCATTAATTTAATGGAAAGTGGACCCTAATTTCCAATGTGAAAGTAATAAGAATATAAATAGTATAATCATTTTCCATATCCATCATTCCATCATTATCGTAGGTCTGATAATTGCATAATTAATTGTTTTCTATATCGTTTTTTATTTGCCATGTGCTCCTTACTTTTAATAGTTCGTTCTTTTTTCCTCAGTAGTTTTTATCGAATGTAACAAAAATAACAGGATACATCGTAAATTTAAATTGTAATAAGTATGTGTTTTTAAAAATTAAAATTTTGAAACTTTAACCCATTACACGATATACTCGCCTTTTACCGCCTTTTTCATCCCCCTTTGGTTGTCTGAAATGGTGAAAAAATGCCTTAGTTAGGCCCATAACAATTGTTTTCGTTGGAGAAATGTTGTTGAAAAAAAGTGATCGCTTTTTCGGCGCGGCCCCCAACCAAATAATTTTGGACTTGTGAGAGGCTACAAATGACACCAGATCGACCATAAGGTAACGTGTAACCAACACTGAAAAGCATTTGACTCTAGTTCAATCCATTGAGAAGTTGCAGTACTTTGAAATCAATTTTGATGGGGAAAAATCGACACAAAATAGTGATTTTTGGAAATTTTGAGATGTCCCCTCGTTACCATGGTAACAGGAAATAAAAGCCTTGGCATAGTGTTACAAAGGCCATGGTCCAGTTGACATTTGTGCCAAGTTTGATTAGAATTGAAGCAGTGTTTTATAGTTTTATAGCAATTGAACTTGTAACGAGAGACTTTTCAATGAAAACAGCAATTTTTCACAACATGCTCATGAAGTAATGGGTTAATGAAAGAAATAATGAATTCTACAAAACATCAATTTTTCTTCAATTTATTATGTTAGGCAATGTTTAAACATGAAAAAAACGCGATTTTGGGTAATTTCAGGTATTTTCATCAGTTTCTGTTAACCCATTAGACGACATACACGCCTTTTAACGCCTTTTTCACCCCCCATTTTGTTGTCTGAATTGGTGAAAATATGCCTTATTTAGAACCCTAACACTTGTTTTTGTTTGAGAAATGTTGTTGAAAAAGGTGACCGCGTTTTCGGCGCAGCCCCTGACCAAAGAAAACATCAGGGGATTGCCAAAAGGGGGATGTTCCCCTTTCTGTTAGGGGGGTTTGAAGGGGGCGCAGTGTCCTCATTGCCAAGAAAAGTTTGGACTTGTGAGAGGCTGAAAATGACCCCAGATCGATTATAAGCTAACGTGTAACGCTGAAAAGCATTTGACTCTAACTTAATCCATTGAGATGTTTCAGCACTTTGAAATCAATTTTGATGGGAAAAAATCGACGCAAAATAGGGTTTTTTGGCAATTTTGAGGTGTCCCCTCGTTGCCATGGTAACAGGAAGTTTAAGTCTGAACATGTTGTTGCATAGGCAATGGTCCAATCAACATTTGTGCCCAGTTTTATTAGTATTGATGCAGTTTTTGATATAACAAAAATGAATTAAAAACGTTATCTTATTTTACGTTTCCGAGTCGTGCATTATGATGTAAAATATACAGTGCTCTTCATTCTATTTTTTTCACTCATTTTTTTTAATTCTAAACCGTTGTGGATTATATTGCAAAACGCCAGTCTGCTAAAAGATTACCATTTCGTGGCGAGCCATGAGAACCGCAATGTCAAACTGTATATTTCACATCAAAGTCTATACACAATGCAGAAGAATTGTTCGTTAATCAGTTCGGACAAACGTATCTTTTCTTCTTTTCTGCCTAGAGATATTTCAGATACAGTTGGTAAAAAACGATTTTGTTTTTCATTTTCTCCAAAACAAACGCGCTGCATCCGACGAACAAAAAAATCAATTTTATGTGACCTAATAAGCAAAACTTAACATAGAAATTTTGGTAAATGCGTTGGATATATTTTGATCAGTTTAATTGGAACTTATTTTGGTTTATTTTTTAAGAAATCTATAAGCTGATCGACACACTTTTGGATCCATTTTCGTAACATATCAGTACTAAGCAATGAGTGACAATATTGTTCAAAGACAATAGGGTTTGTCCGAGCCGGGGTTCGAACCATTCTTAGATTAGACTAGTCCAATAGGTTTATTTTAAAAAATAACAAAAATATGACAACTGTTGACACATTGTACTTTTAGCGCTAGAAACACTAATAACATACGTATGCCACCGATCTAGATATCATTGAAAACTATTTAGGTCTCAAAATGCTCCTTTTTCCTAATAAGACGAAGATCTTATTTCTAGTGCCCTGATGCGAGATCTATAAACGTTCAATATATTCCTGTATGTTATATGTAAAATGCACAATATTCAAACTTGCAATTTTGCTATGTTGCTGTCCACCATAGCACTCGGCAAAGTTTAACGTATTTTTTTTTCAAATGATGCGAAGAAATCATTGCAAGAAAGATCGAGACTCATGGATTTTCTTGATGAGTATACAAGAGCTGGAGAACTTGGTATGAACCTTGTGACTTCATATACAGTGACATTGAATGCGCATTTCTGAATTTCGTGTGTAACTTATTCGCTATGAACTCGGAGACAACTTACATTGGGCAAAATGACTACATTTTATCAAACAAAATAATACAAAATGCTAACTCTGCAAGGATATAATTTATCTAACATGCGTTACATCAATAACCTCAATTTTATGTCAAATTTTATTGAAGATAGTCGAGGTAGATTAAAATAGAATCATGGAAAGCGATGAAAATTAAATTGTTAAAATCTTCAATGAAGTTACATCAAATTAAGAATTGGTAATATTGTCCGAATCTACAACACAAGCAGATACCGAAAGACGCATTGATGTGTCGTCTGATCTTGGTCTGCACTGGTCAAATCAATAGAGCCTACTAGTATTCAAGCCTGTAGGGTAACTGTTAACGGCGAAAAATGTAAAAAAAAAGTTCTTATTTTCATTTTTTTCACAAACATTTAATTGTTGGTGTCCTGTTGTAGTTTCAAAAATGTTACTTGAGTTTTTTAAATGTTTAAAAATTATACCAATTCTTATGTATACAGTTCGCTTCTGGTGCTTTTTTGGTACATGGTAGAGATAAAGTAGTACAGTATTTTGTATCGGAATTAAACTACAATTTTGTTTGCATTTACTATATTTTAAAGATGACATCATTTTCACGCATCATTATATAGTGTAAACAGTATTATATGTGCAAAAAATAAGAATTGATTTCATAATCCCATTGACACCATAATAATTGTTTTTTAAATAATCGCCCCATTAACCAACTTCTGATATTCTGACAAAATGACTCTACAGAGAGTAACCAAGTCCATAATTCTTTTTTATTAACGAAATATAATTAATTATCATTAATGAATCGACTGAGTATAAACAGAACACATTTCCAACTATTCTGATAACTGTATTTTGTATGAATACTCACGAGTGATATTAACTTCAAACGCATGGTAAGGATTGATTGATTAAATCATAGCATTGTTTAAGTCCTGTCTATTCTTCTTTTCAAACTGTTTATGGTCTAAATTGTACATTTCAGCGATTTTTAAATGCTTTGGAATATTAGCTATTTTTTCTAAACTTGAAATTAATATAGTAACAGTTATAATCTATTTGTATGATTTTTTATGCATTTTTATGAACATGTGAGGACATTATGAGAGGACTCAAATTCTGCTGGTACAGGCTTATGAAATGACACCAGAGGACCTTATTTACATTAAAAGCATTTGTCCTTATAATTTTGATACGCTGTGAAGATCTTGTGCAGATTTTTTACTCTACTTTCAACAATCGCCAAAATCATTTTTTCAACTTTAGAAAGAACAAATCTGAATATGGCTCTTCATGCTCTTCTTATTTTATAATCTCTTTGCCATAAAGATATTTTTGTTTAATTTAATCATGTCATAGTCACGTGTTAACATTTACTTTTGATTCTTTATTTGTGATCAGGATAAATCTTTTGTTTCGTTTTTATTATCTTCTTGCAAAGTGGTACTTAATTTGATAATCAGAAATTTAAGGACAAAAATAAACTTTGGTAACTGTAGAAAGGAAACCGACACAAACGTTAAGCAATAAATAAAATTGATAACAATTAAAGATATAAGCCTGCAAATATAGACGAGCTTATTTTTTAAACCTGAACTTTGACAGATTTTTCAATCATTTAAAATTGTCAGGTTTATTTATTACCAACGAAACTTGCAAAATGTGAATTGTCTGCATATTATAGTGCATTATGGTTATGATAAATATCTTTGTTTTAAATAATGAAGTTAACAATTTATATGAGAGGCCTGTCAGCTAGTGATATATGCCTAAACGCTGTTAAATGTTATTTTGGGCAGCAATGTAGCTGCTATACCTTCAAGTATTGTGCTATATGAACAATTTCATATGTGTGTAGCAAATAGGTATTAAACGGTACATTGGTTGTTTCTAAACCCGACCAGGTATGTTTTCACTACTGTAATGGCATTTAATGATTGATTTCATAAATAGATAAGAACAAAATAGGAAGATATATCAAAATAGCAAAGCGACTAATTAATTGATAAAACAACATTATTTAAGAATCATATTTATCAGTAGAACATTTTAAGTTTCAATTGTTCTTTTGTTCATCGCAGATACCAAAAATACGTTCTGTATTTTCCTCTTATGGCGATCTTCCTCGATGATTTTCAGTACAAAAAATACGATTATAAAAATGTGGAAACAAAGTGATCTCTCGGAAGCGTTAATCACAACAAAATTACATGAAAATTGCAGACACGGTTTGATTGAGTCTTAACATGACGAATAATGAAAAGTGCAACATCCCTCACGCAACCTAGCACCAGCTTGAGCGGTACTCAATTCTGTTGGCATTAATGATCCCGAAGGACTAGAAAAAATATAACAACACTGAAGTGAAGTACGGGGCAACTTTTTAACAGCTGCCACACGGAATTTGACACCTGCTGTTGTGAAGTATAAAAATCTGGAAACAAAGTGATCCCCCGGAAGCTTTAATCACAACAAAATTACATTAAAATTGCAGACTAGGTTTGATTGAGTCTGTACATGAGGGAAAATGAAAAGTGCAACATATAAAGTTCAAATCTGTCATCAATACCAAACATGTTCTTTTCGCCACAGTGACTGTGATTACCTTTTTGTGAACAGTTGTTTTCCTTGAACTTTCCTCCTGATCGTAATATTAGCAATTATCATTTTCTGAATTCCTTTTTTTAAAACACCGAGAAAAGTGATAAAACTCATAGGCAATGAAAACAATAGTTAAAAGACTCGTATGATTAGAGTCTATTCATGAGAAATAACACGGATCAGGCTCCTTAGCACCGGCCAAATGTATGTTCCCTTTTGTTATCTATTTTCTTATCAACATTAAACAGATTTTAGTCAATGAACCCGAAGGACCAGACAATATAAGCAACACTATTTTTGAGTTTTACACTTTGCTATGTGAGTGCGTATTTGAATTACCTCGTTAATCTATTCATATTTTAAGTATTATCTATTTTGATCACTTATGAAATCAATCATTATATACCATTACAATATTGAAAAGATACCTGGTGGAGTTAAGAAACAACCAATGTACCGTTTGATACTAAATTGCAGCATACATATGACTTCGTTTTAACTTGCGAAAAATAAAAATATTGAACATGATATTAGTATTGATATTGTCTGTTCCTGAACTATATAGGAAGACTAACTGTTAACATTGTCATTTGATGTTAATGTTACGTTTTATATCAAGTTTAGAAACATTAAGGTCGCAAATGTCAACAGTTTTGTTTACCTCCATTTTAAAGTTCTCTAAAGACTTTCCGATGAATCAAGTAGCATGTGCATGACTTGTGAACATGTTTTAAATAAGCATAATGCATAATATAACACAAAAAAGACATTTACTTGTATAAAACATCCATATTGCATACATATAACATATGTACATAAGAAATGAATAAAGAGGTCGCAGCATTTTATGACTGATAAATGTATGTAATTCTTTTGTACTGTCTTCAACATATTAAAAAGTTGCTGTTGACGACACACAGGATAAAAAGTTCTATTCTTCAAGTGTATTTGTACTTTTATGTGATTTCAATACATGGATTTATAATTTATAAAAGCGTATTATCTGAAAGTGTATTTTTATACTCATATTTGTATTAAGTGATATTGTAAATGTGATTACTTAACTGAAATACTGAATCGTATCATATCATGATGACATATATTTATCATTTCTGTTTCTCATATATCTCTGCCTGTTTTAGTTGATATATTATCTTAAATATGAAATAATTCACGTTCCTGACATAACAAGATTACATTCACTTGCTTTTGCAAAATAGATATTTGCAAGTTTCAATATATTAATGTCTGTTTCGCATGCAAGATCAGCAAAAGTTGTCGAAAGTTTACAGTTCATTTCCCTGCAAAACTTGAGGTTAAGTTTATATTGTGGTCACATTTGTTTTTTTGATTATTATTGATTAACTGCCAAACTGTGTTCGTTGATAATAAATCACACATAATCATTTGGCGGTTCAAGAGCGCTAATGTTAGCGTTACAGCATTAGGCGGCCAAATGAAAGAAATGAACTTTTCATATGTAAACCGTTATTTTGTTAAATATGTGATAAATATAATATTATATTGATATAGATCAATACTAAATTTATTGACTTCGTCGAATAAAACAACATTATGCTTGCCAGAGACTCGCATAATATGATTTTATTCAACTATTACTATTTTCGAGCAATTACGCACGATAATAAATCGAAAACATTAATTTGTCTCTATATCTTTATCGTTTTAAATATTCATTATTTTTTATTCAGTCATAACTATTCAATGACTGGGTGTTCCAGTTTAAATTTCTTGAAAGTTTTGCGATTATATTATATATGTAGTGGAATAATTATATTATACTTGCTCTGTACAATTTCAGAATGCCTTCTAAGCGGCCAGATGACATTGACCAAGGACGTGCTTGGCCTGTTCTACTTATAGTGTACTTGGTTGCCTCGTGTATTTGCTCCGTGCTTTTCATGAATGGAATTTACCAAGTTGTGTTCCTGGAACAATACAACGAGGATTTAACCAAGACGTCGTTAGTTGGTGCCTTAAATTTCTCCCTTCTGTCCCTCCTAGGTAATTATCAGTTTTGCATTAAACGTCTAAACGCACCAAATAAAACTTACATAGATCAAATGGGGCACAAAAAATGAAAAAATATGAGAACTATAAGAATAAAATTGAAAATCGTTATTGAGTGCAACTCTAGGTCCGATTTGAGTAAAAATGGTTTAATTGTTGTTTTTGTTGTTGTAGTATTTTTTTTTTTGTCTTTCTTTCATTTCTTTCTTTTTTATAGGTCAATGTGTATAATTATACTGAAGTACCTGATAAAGAGTGAGCAAATGATTGTATTAACCCTCGTCTTATGGTATAAAATCTTGAAATAATATTGCAAGTTCTGTCAAGTCAAACAGTCCCTTTGATATTCCATCAATGACATGTCTTTATTTAAAACAAACGTGTTTAAGTTCAAGCATAACAACTTACTCTACAGTTTACGTAACTTAAATGGATGGGTGCTCTAAGCTCTTTAGGTTTATTACGACAAAATCATTATTTTCAAATATGAAAACAATTAACATCAATCATAAGAATTATATATAAACTTAAATATCCCTCAAACTAATCTGATTCGAAACATATACAGTGAAGAGAAAATGTTCTGTAAAGTGGATGTGTGTACATTTATAAGTATTTCAAATATATCATAGGAATGTATCATTTAGATATCCTTATAAAATATTATTTGATAAAAAATGTTGATTAAGTTGTTAGTGATATGGTATAAACATTTATATTCAGATATAGAACATTTTATTATTTGCTATACAGAAATATGTCGCAACAGCATCCATACATATTGTTTACGGTCGTGGTGTTATGCCTGATACTTAATACTCGTAATTATTCCTATTGACTAATTCACTTTAATCTATCCACTTACATAGGTCACATAGCACTGTTTCATAATGTTTATCTTATTATTATTGCAGAATGGATAAATACCAACAAATAATATTTCGTTTTATACTAAGCAGAATTACTCACAGAAAATGACGATCGATTTTTACTTACAATAACGAAAAGGTTTTGGAATTTTGCGAAACGTCAAAACTACAAGCAATGCTTCATTCAATTCCAAATAAAACTGAATATAAGATTAAGAACAAATACAATGATCTTTATTTTTAAACAAAAAGATACAAAAAGAAAATTAGGTATATAGAGGGTAAATAAGAAAAATTAGGTACAGTTGATCTCAAATGATGGTGGTGGTGTTGGTAGTTTTCACTCCGGATAACGGCCACATCACAGTTCAGCAACCACATTGATTTGAAAATCTTATTTTTATTTCAGGTCCTGTGGTTTCTATATGTATGAATATTTACAGCTGTCGGATGTGTATTGTCTTTGGCGGTCTCCTTCTAAGTTTGTCTTACTTTGCTTGCTTCTTTGTTAGAAGTATCAACTTTTACATCATCACAATAGGAGTAATTGGAGGTGTGTATGATTCTTTTTATTTGTTTTTGTTTCTTATGCCGATATAAGCACATACATATATGTAAGGCATACCTCGGCAGTCAACCCCGCCAAACCTCTCCTCGATAACCAACCAGTGATAGCTGAATCAGCGGTAAGAGCCAAATTAACATAATACACAATGTCCGACATCAATTAAGAAGAAATTATGCCTCGCCAAAGGTTTGAACCATCGACCTCTAGATTATCAATTAGCTGCAATAAACACCCTATTGAACTAAGCTAGTGACGTATGCCGCGAAGTAATTGTTCGTTTTTTGTATAGGTCTTTTAAAGTACCCAAGACGTGTATTTGATAATAATCATCCTAGCAATTGGAACAGTTTTATCAATTGCTCTGTGATGCATTTTAAATTAGACAGAACTCAAAGATAAATCAATTTGTATTTGAGATTTCCTTTAATTATACGAATTTTTAAACTATTTTTACTTTTTCAGGTATAGGAAACTCTTTTTCTGCTGTACCTCTTCCCGTCTTGCTAGCTTTTCATTTTGACAAATGGAGGAATATAACAGTCGGAATTTTAGTAGTATTTTCTGGAGTTGGAATGCTCATTGCATCGCCGTTGCTTCTTTACCTAATAGATAGATTTGGGTTCAGTGGATCCTTTTTAATTGTGAGTGGGTTAACACTTCAGGTTTGTATCGGTGGGTTATTTTGCTCACCAAGTTCAAAGGAGCGAAAAGTTTTGGATGCACAAAACAATGCTACGATGGATACAAAAAATACGAGGAGCTTTGTAATCCTTAAGAACATTAAATTAGAAGTTGTGAATGTTTATAAACTTATAAAAAATGTGCGGTTCATTCTTTTTCTGTTAAGCACTTCAACTTGGAATTTAGTACTTTCAGCGTGTTCGTCACATTTGCCAAGATACATGGTAACAAAGGGTTTAGGCAAAGACGATGTTATTACCGTAATGACAATATTTAGTTTATCAAATATTTTTGGAAGACTTCTTGCAGCTACTACGACTGGTAAAGACGGATTGGACTACACAGTAATTCATTTTGGAAGTTTAGGGGTACTTGGTTTATCTTCAACGATGTTTGTATTGTATAGTAATTATATCCATGCAGTGTACATTTTTGCTGCCATATGTGGATTTTATACTGGAAGTACAAACTCTTTAATGATCCCAATTGCAGTAGATCTTATTGGCATTGAACACTTGTCTGGCGGCAATGGGCTTCTATATTTCTCCGCAGGTGTTGGTGGCCTTGTGGGACCACCATTTACAGGTATTTAAATTATGATTTTTCTTGTCTTTAGTAAATAATCTTTGATAGGTTTTTAGTCTCATGTATGAAAAAAGTAAACTAAAAGTACCAAAAGTAATATTTTTATATACATTTACTTGTTACCAAAGCATACCACATGCATCTAAAATTGTTATGTGGAATATTTACTACAAATATTTGATTTCAGGACTAATTCAAAGCGTAACTGGGTCATACGAAATTTGCTTTATGTCATTAGGTAAGTCATTTTAATTTGGTTTCAACACATCTGCGGATAGTCCGAAATGTTGCTATTTTCGTTTCTAAATGTTTAATTGTGTTCATGCTGGTTGGTGAAGTGGAGGGAAGCTTGCATCTACCACTACTTTTCGTGAACAGACTCAAACAAACCAAGCATAAGGTCTTCAGCGTACGTACCCGTTTATATACTATGACTTGACATGAACGCCGAAGACAGACCCGTAGGGAAAGTCCACCAATAATCGTGCCAGGAATCTGACACGCTCGCGTTCATTCATCATCGAACATGCCATGAATTAAAGTGAAGCATATATGCTTACTGTATTATATGTTATTTTGGTTTTGGAGTGATATATGTGGATATATTACCTGTCAAGATTTTATATCACCCGAGCCGTTAGGCGAGGGTGATATTTTATCTTGGCAGGTAATATATCCACATATATCACTCCAAAACCAAAATAATAATTTTATTACCCTTCCCCTGTCGAGCTAAGACGATTTTAAAATAAATCATCAATGCTACTTCAAATGAAACGTCGAAATAAGATCCCTTTAGGGTACCCCTTCACCACAACATGACGTCACATAAATACATGACGTACATTCTTGCGAACGTAACGAATGTAAACAAGAGAAAAGGCGTACAGTAGTCTGCTGAACGCACTTTTTTGGAATTAATATCAAGCTTTTAAAAGGTCATATTTGTTTTCAATACTGAATTGAGAATATGTATCATTACACTATTTTTGTATATATTTATCATTTGACAGTTAAAAAATGCTTGTAAATCAGAATTTACATCTTGTAAGATCAAACCGTACGCGCATCGCCACAGCGCATGTTGTTTACAACGTGGGGTACGCAACGGGGATATTTAGTGTGTATATTACCCGTCTGGCTCGGTAATATCAATTTCTTTCGGGTGATCAATAGCCAATCAAAAAGGCGGAAAAAATCTGGAAGGGTAATAAATATTTATGTTGTAAAATAGAAATAAAATAGTGTTTAAACTAAGCATAACTTGATAAAACTATGTATAATATGTTGAAAAGCTAATGATGGACATATTAAAAACTAATTACTTTTAACATAAACTACCTAATAGTTTCTGACAGATAAACATTTCAGCACTTGGCCGCCATATCGTCAAAATGTTTGACCACGTGGTTACGAGATTGCCTTTTAGGGGTAATTTGCGCGGACGGTTAAAAACCAGAACCAATGTGCTTCCAACCTTTTTTTATAAATTTCATTTTTAAAGATATTGAAAAGGTGATTTACTGACTTTTTATTCAATATGATTTTATTTAAGTACTTCAAAAATCAAAGAAAATAAACAAAAATATTATCTTGAATTATAAATATTGAAATCATGTCACCAAAGAATTTCTTAACATTATACACTACTCCAATCGGTTCCCGCGAATTACGTCATACGATGTCTCGCGTAGCTCGTAAATATCATGGCCGACTGTCGTCGGCGTAATTGGTGTTTCACAGTTAAATATTATAAGGCAATTTTAATGACGGTAATAATATTTTGATACTTTAAATGGTATATGACGATATTAAAATAATTGTTTTATCGCAAAATGTACAAGAATTAATTAGACTAGGGTATTTGCCCTTTATTTTTATTTAAAATTAAGGTTTAATCAACGTGTGCCATTTTGGTTTATTTTCTCCTTTGTAGGATGTGTTACTCTTGTTGGGACAGTAAGCAGCCTTATAGCATTTAGAGGGAGAGCAGCATCGGGGAGAGAGAGAATAGACACTAACATTAAAATAAATACAATTGTTCCGACGTGTTGATTTATCGCTGCATCGTTTCAAAATTATTACTATAAGGAAGTTGTAAACCGACACTTTTATTTATGATTATATTTTTTCTTCTCTTTTTTAAATTAAAATTATAATGATTGTTTGCTATTGCTTTTAAAACAGACGCCTATGTAAATAATGTATTTATTTTTATTACATTGTAGATCCATGGATGCCAATTAAGACAGAAACAAACAAAAATGTATATCTAGCTCTATTCACAAGAATTAATGTAAATTTAGTGCAACATCTCCCACGGGCCCCTAAGTATGAAGTATGTTTAGTGCATGCACTTATCCTCATGAAACGAAAATCCGTTACAAGAGAAATAAATAGTTAACATTATACATTCATTTTTATAAACTTACGTTTCGATATGCATGCACATTTAATTGATGTAGGACATGTGTTTTGTTTGGTGGACTCATTCTCTGTTCTCTTTGTGTCAAGCTTTAACTTTGATATATTTACAACCGGAATAATCGGCGATTAATTTGTATTCAGAATCATTTTTTAACAATAACTAGTTTTAATGGTGTCAAAAAGGAAACTGTTTAACAAACTACCGAAAAGTGAAAACATTCAAAGAGACATCTTAATTGAAATGAATTAATTCAGTCGCTACATTTTGTATAATATATAATTAATAAATATTCTGAATTAATATAATTCATTTTGTGTTTAATACGATACATGTACAACGAATGAGTCGAAAATTTGCCAATAAATATTTGAACTCATTTGCGTGGGGCATAAAAACAAAATGACATCCAGAAAATATGTTCTCCCATAATTCAAAATCATGATACTGGGGGTTCCTGTTATTGGGCGACTGTCATTTAGAAACCACTTTCGGGAGCACACTTTCACAGTAATATCTTCCAGTCATGGTTGATTTTTCTGGTAGCACATCTACAGTCACCGGCCCTTCATGTAACAAAAATGTAAAAAGCCTCTTCCGAAGTTGCAGCTTGGAAAAGAATATTTGGTTTTCTCTGCTGGCGTCCATTTTGAACAGATCAGGAAGTGATTTCATGTGTTGATAATGTCATCAGTACACGACGTCCTGACGACTTCATAATCTTTGGCGCCAAAAATGTTACTCTGGTTTTATATTTTGTGTTGCTGTAGTTTTATTAATATACCTGACTTGGTTTCGTATTTACAAGACTGTTTTCATTATCAAATGAATACCACTAAATATACACAGAATGTTTTTTTTCGGGTATAAAACTCTTCGCAATGTCAAACCGCGTAACTATTTAAACAATCAGAAATTCAGACAGTTTCACCATAAAGATCTGCCCCACACGGATCACAGAATGTCACCAACGTAGTAGCGATTGTTTGTATTATAGTGTATTTTGGTGTATAGATATAGATAACATATCCATATGGTTGACAATGTGAATTTTAGCCGTAATTCCCTTCAATTGTTGCTGATTTCCAAAACAAAATGCCATTAAATGGTTCCTGTATTATATGTTTTATAATATTACAGATCAAGATTTTAGATTGTCAAGTGATTTGAGCTTATATTTTGACTTTTTTCTTCATGTTAGATGTTTGACACTGAACCAACAATCATGAACTGGTTATATATCAAAGGACAATATAAGGGTGGAATAGCATTTCGATTTTGTTTCAATACACGTTCATATACGAGTATATATATGACAAAACGTATTCAAAATCGTAAAACTTCCCGCTCGATTTTCTGAAAATTATGGAGGCTGTTCGTTGCCAAAAATCCAGCCTTGTTGATCTGAGTTGAACAGTTTAATACAATTGTATTTCTTTGTATGTAAACTCCAATGTTGCATTTTTGGATTGAGTTTGCCGATTTAACATTTTAAACATGCATTTCAACAAAATACATTTTGTTAAACGACAAAACATTAACTGATAGTAGCAATACCAAATGTTCGAATACTCAAAACAGAAGTTACATTCTTAGCTTTAAAGTGTCGAACCATCATTATTCGGATCAGCATAATCCAGCTTTACACGTTTAAATAAGCTCCGCCATTTTTTCCGCCCACTAAATCATCGTAAATAAACGTATTCATCCGCTCATTTTCGGTATTTACCGTCGGCGACAAGGAAGCGGCGTAGTTTTCCGTTTACCATACCTTTTAAAGAGGGGTTTAGTAACTTAACATAATTCACTTGCATGATGACTTACAATCAAAACATCAGCGGACTTTAAAGGGTTATAGGCATATAAAGGTTTAAAACGTTGTAGACACCACATTTCCTAGAAAAAGAAACTTAAAAACAAAAAACAAAAAAACACCAGGTTACATACTGTCTGAGGTTAAATATTTTTCAAGGAAGTGAAAACTATTGATAAGACTATATTCAACGACAAATAAATTTACTGATGGTATTCCAATTTTCCTAGGAATGAGTAACATTTACAGTTAAAGCTGCTACCTTATCACTTTCAAATTTTCAAGTCAACATCTGATAGAGATTTTGATACGACTAATTTACTAATAAAGACCAAATTCTGGCTGTTGTCTTTCCTAGTAGTAGCATTTACTCATTATATTAGTAACCTTAATTCTAGCGTATGACTTGACAAGAAAAAAACTTTAACAAAAGTAAAATTATAACCAAAGTTGCATGTACCCTTTCGTACATAACTTTTTTATTTTACCATATATTTTTCCCATTTTTTCCCATTTTGTTTTTCAATAAGTAAAAATTCAAATGAGTCCAAATGTATGTATGTTGATTATCAATTTATGTATACCTTGTTATTTTATCTCTTAGAAAGCCATCACTTACAAAACTTAATAAATATTCTGTGTAGTATTTCATGTATAATGTACATAAAAATAGTTCTCTGCTTTTGATCATATAGACAGCAAATCTAGGTAACAGCTAATGACAGCATGTATACACATTTTTTAGAGGTGCTGTTGATTCAGTACAATGCATAAAAAGACCTGAACCTACGCCAGCTTACATATATTTAACAATCACATCCCATGACTCAAAATACCTCCCAATGGAGGTAAACAGAGATGTTAGGATACACTGAATATTTATTTCAACATTAAAATGGGACACATTTTTGGTTATACAACGGAATTATCGATAGTAAACTTTGAATTGTTTCGTGGTTATACACTTGGTCAACAATATGAGTTTTTCTACAACCCAACATAGTTCTTTAAAGAAAGAAGGCATAGGCTTACTGTTCAGTTCTTTTTATTCGTGTTGCCAAAAGTGCCTTCCATGTATCGCATTCTAGTACTATTTGCTGAATGTAATAAAAATATGCTTGCGAGTATTGCCGTGGCTCAAAAAACCCTTTCATTGATTTCAACGTATAGTGGTGTGTGTCATTATATATGGGAAACATTCCCTTATGTTATTTCACCAACTTTAGTTTTTGCATATTATTATGCTCATTATCAGTATATACGTTGTTACATTTTTACATCATATCTTAACCAATTTTGCATTACTTGAATATCCTGTACTAGAATTCGTTTTAACAAAATCAGAGGATGTTCAAAGTCAACTGTAATGCAGTTGATGTATGTGAAATTTATAACAGTTTCTATATAATTTGAAATATTTTTGTACCAGCAAGAGTTACCTCTCTTTTTATTCTGCTTACGTGAAAATTTCCTCCGCCTATTAATATTCGTCTATTTCCGTGATAATTCCATATATGGAAGTTGCAAAATCGTTTTACAAATGTAAATCGCGTTAGAATGTAAAAGGAAAGTGTGGTGTTGTAAACCTGAGTGTGTCAAGTTGATGCAGTTACATTCTCAACGTCGTGATGCACAGCATTATAAACGTATTGTTTACGTTCTATCGCTTACATTTCTACATTTCGCAAATTTGAAGTTATTCATTTTAAAATACAGTTTGCAATTTATCTAAGTTGCATGTTAACAGCTTTCATTTTATCAAACCGAGATAATTAAAATGCTTAATACCAGTGCAGTATGTAACTCTCGGATCGACAATTAGATTTTTACTAATCTGTTTAGTAGAACCGAAGTATGCATTGTCAAGTTTCAAAGGCTGGATTTTTGGCAACGAATAGCCCCTATGGAAAATGGCATATGCAGTTGGTCCCGAAACGCTGTCTTTCTATTGGTCATTTGTGACCAACAAACACTAGATAAAAGTCGAGAAAAATGTGTTTTTAATTTTATTCAGGATTTCTGTAAGATTTAATTGGCACAAATGAACTTTGTATATTGTCACTTGCTAAGCCTAATTTAAAGATTCTGTAACATGGTTTTATATAAAAAATCTGATGCTCAAATGAAGATTTATTAGTATTATAAGTTCAAAAAAGGATTATTTGCAGAGATATTACGGAATATACATTTAATATAATAAAGGGAGGTAATTAAAAATCCATTTTTGATAAAGTCTAAGGCAAGTTTTATAATAAGAAATGAATGCATAGATTTTAATGATTACTTATAATGCGGATAAACATTTGCAGTACATATTTAACATATTCTTGGATCTTTGCAACTTGTTTTAGAAGAAAAATTATATATAGTCAGTTATAAAATTTCACATAAGTGTTGTTACATCCTTCATTAGGGCGTCCGTGGCCAAGTGGTTAAGGTCGCTAACCCTAAACGATGTGGGCTCGAATTCCAACAGGGACTTTGGATTCATTCATGTGAGGAAGCTATCCAGTTAGCTTACGAAACGCCGGTGATTTAACTCAGGTGCCCGTCCGTGCCTGAAATAGTGCACGGATGGGCAACAGAGGGCCTCCTCCATCAGTAAAGCTGGAACGTCGCCATATGACATATACTCTGTCGGTGTGACGTCAAACCCAATCAATCAATCAAACAAACAAACAACACACATCCTTAATTACAACATACAGGATCTTTAAATCATTGTTGATTTTCTTTCCCTACCTGTTATTGCTGCTGAATATTCTATCATATAAATAATATGTGTCTATCAAATGTACCTGCTCCATAACAATGACCATATAATATTTGGGTGTAGAGTAAAGTCAATCATTAATTGAAACGGTTGTAAAAGCTTAATGATATTTCGTCTAATCTTCTATAATTCATGCATTGGCCACGCATCTGTGAATCGGGTCCAGCTGTAAGTTTATTTTTGGTATGAAATCACTAGTAAGTTTGTGCTCGTTAAAACAAATTTGACAATAAACATCTGTGTTATATTTCAGTAATCAATAAATATCGTGCTCTCCGTTTGATTTGTTTCATATAATATTGATTATTTTATTCGAGTGCTCTGATTAAAGATTGTGAACAGACTCAGGAAATGAATGTTTACATGCCATATGAAGCCTTATCTGACAACAATAGACAAAACGATGGTATAAAATTATTACTCCGATAAATGTCCTTCAACATATTTTACTCTCTATAGATGAAAAATAGGTATCAAATTTGTCATGCGTTATAGGACAATGTCACACGCTAACAAGCCTTATTGATTTTTTTAATTCGCTTGTGAGCACGAGCCGTGCATGATTCTACAGTCATCTATTTCATCACATGTGTATATAACTATAAAATCATTAGGAGCGAGTTACTCTTATTGAAAAAAAAATATTACTAAGATTTAGATAGTGCATAAATAATCCTGCTATTTTGTTAACTGTTGTAAGTTAGCACTGTAACAGGAAGATGTAAATGCACCAGAAAAGCCATTCAAACTCAATGAATAAACATTGATAAAGATATAAAATACAATTCTCTATATGTCGTCAGACATTTTATCTCTGTTTTTATGCAGGATTTGAGGATTTTGTAGATTAAGTAGGAACAATAAGAAGCATTATTGCATTCTGAATTCAAGATCAGTCAGAAATAACGCAACATAGAGTATAACTGAAGTAAAACAGAACATTGTTTGGCCAGTTGATAAAGAAGTGGCAGTAACATATGGCAATATTAACAATTAAGCTACTATAAGTAAATTAGATAGAATATAATCGGATATCTACTATTAAACTGTTAAATATATCATACTATCACGTTTGTAAGTTTAAAGGCACATTATATTATGCCTTATAAATCCACATTAATTGTTAAACATATGTTTAAAAATGTTTGGATAATTGATTTGGAGCACAGTAAATGTATAACAACTGAATGTGCAGTTATGTGTCGTAAATGTAGCAAAATGTAAACAAAGTAGTATTTTGACTTCGATGTAAAACACACGTTATTATTCTATAATTATACTCCTCTTTATTAACAGAGCAAAGAAGTAAAGGATAGTACATCTATATGGCAAATGAGTTGTTTTCTTTTTTGGAAACTGTAACATGATACCAAAATTAGAAAGTCTTTGAGAAATAAAAATAATTGCATTTCTCTGGCATATCGGGATAGCGAATCCACTTTACTTTGTTCAATGTCCACAGTGGAAATTCTTAAACAGAGAAAATTCTCTTCTTTTTCTGAATATCACTTTGTATATTGAATACAGTTGTCGTTAAAATGCATAAATTCCTACATAGAAACCCCTTACCTAGCAGTTACCAACTTTGTGAGACGTCTCACTGTTGTTGTTTTCTTTTTTTACAGATTAATACTTTTGCTGTGTGAAGCGAAATATGCTATTTTCCTTCTTATCTTCATTGTATAAAATTATACAAAATAAAGCCAGATTCATATCATGGATATCATAAATAATCAAGTGCATCTGTATTTTGGAAATATTAAAGGCAATTATTTATTCCAGAACATGATCAACGCAATGTTTCTTGACTGTTTATGACCTGTACGGGGAATTTTCAAGCCTCATTACAATGATATTAAATCATTCGAAATTATAAACATAAAACGAAGAAATATCAAATACACTGTCTTAGCAGGAAACAACTATAAATGTCATTTATGTAGGTCTTATTATGTTTTAATTATGGTCGAAGTTTTGTTTGTGTGTTTGCTTGCTTTAACACTCATTTTAACTCATTTTTGGAGCCTGCAACATTTTCAATTGTGTCGTACTTGGGCTTTTTGTTTTTTGTTTCTCTAGTGGAATATATTTCCGCCTAATAATTAGTTTTCATGGAAAATTAGTACTAGTATCAAGGCGTGCAGCTGCATGGTTTACACACCAATATTTTTCCACATATTTATTGTCATAACAACAATCTGATCAGAGAAAACCTTCTTTACTTAGTACCAAAAGAAATAACCGCGTGTGTTAGTAAGGGAAATGAAGTATGACCATGTGTTCGATTTCATATAAATCGAGTGTAATACAGCAGCATGTCCGACATTAGGTCAACGCATAAAACAACATCATCATTGGCAAACTATGACAAATCACGAATTGTTTATTACTTTATAACACAATTTAGAAAATGAATAATTTACACAATTAGATTTGTATTGAACTTTTTCACTGATTGCATTTTCATTACTAGTCCTCAGTGGACACTTTGAATGGCGTTATTCTGGTCTGAATAATGTGTTCGTCATACTTATCATCCATCATTATTGGTTATTCAGTAGAATGAAAGGAACTCCGCTAGGAAACAAAAGCCAAAGCATGAAATTTTAACCTAGACATAGATCAACTGAGAACATAAAACTGACACTTACGTATAACACAATGAATATATTTAACATAAAATAAAAAAAATCGTTATCTATTGCGATTCTTCGCCGATTTTTAGTAAAAAACATTTGACGCTTTAATGTTTAGGACATTTTTGCACAATAGATATGATTATTCTTCAGCGAATGATTTAAAATTATGCATAAAAGTTAAAGTTATAAACGTGTATCTAGTCCCGCCATGTCAAAAGCCTTTGGAGTACTTTTAAGTCCCTTCGGCCTTTATAATTTAATGGCATATTAAAAAGATAGGACATTGTATTGAACAGTGTTTTTATTTGTTTGGGTCGTCAGACAAAACAAATAATGGTAGCGAAATTTCAGACTCTGATGCTGTTAATTGCAAATGCCGAAAGTAGTCCGCTTTTTTGAAGCGGTTACTTCCCTTTATATGTACACTAACGCCGAAAAATTCAGGGGAGATCACTGCTTAAAGATGGTCAAATGACAGGCGCGTTAATTTTCAAGCAAAATAGTTCCCGAATGTTCGAATATTTCTAATATTGTTATATTCTTTATAGATATACATGCTTATAGTAAGCTCCATGATTATTTTCATCTGTGTTAAACAACAGTCAGCGTCGAAATAATAAGGGTTACAAACCCTAATTAAGAATAATATAGTTTTCTTCAGGCCGTTAACATATAACTTCACCGTGGCCGAGGGGTTTGCGCGCTCGCTTGGGAAGCGAGAGGTCTGGAGTTCAAGTCCCAGTTAAGGCAAGTTTTTTTTTCAAATTGTTTAAGTCGAATAAACATTGAATTGAATATCAGTGTTGCAATTAGTCTTATAGCCAATTTACTACAATTAAAAGGCTGGAAAGCATTCGTGGCACTATACAAAAACAAATATATATAATCTCACAACCTTCAACTTTCTGACATTCTGAGACCCAAACAAATTCATTGCCTTAAGTGCTTTGATTTTAAAGCAGTACGCCTCTAGATTCATGTTAATTATCATGAACAGTTTGGAAATGTATTTAAAAGTAAAATATTGTAAGGTGAACAAATAAAGTAATTTACATATTGCAATCGGCACTTACAATCCACGAAAGTTGAAAAGTCAAGATGTGCAAAAACAGCCCTTACTGCGTTAGTAACGGAGTAAAATTATTGTGATAAAATACTGCAAAATCAATCTTAAACCGCACATGACATGTAAAATATAACTTGGATCTTGAATTTGTTTTCTTTCTTAAAAGTTTAGTGCAAATTTCTCAATATTAATTTTCTTGAACTACTTTGGCTCATATGCAGGCGTGCAGCAGTAATACTTATTGAGCGATGTATTGATCACTTTTTGAATAGTATATTACTAGTATATTCGTGCAGTGTATTGAATGCTGTATTGAATCATTTTTAAAAAAAAACTATACAGTGTAATGAACAGTTCATTATACAGTGTATTGTAGAATGTATTGAACACTTATAATACGGTGTATTATACAGTGTATTGATACTAAATTGAACAGTTTATTATACTGTGTATTGAATACTGCATTGAATCGTTTTTTATACAGTGTATTGGATACTGTATTGAACAGTATTGAATTGTATTAAATAATGTATTGAACGGTTTATTATTATTATACGAAGAAGAAGAAGAACCTTTCTTCTTTCATAAATCTCTTTTGTTTATACACTACTTACGTTTTATGAATTAGTATTGAATACGGTGTCTTAATATTGTATTTAACAGTGTGTTTTCGAGTGTATTAAATAATGTATTGAACATTTTATTATATATTGTATTGAATATTGTATTGAAGACTTTATTAAACAGTGTATTGACTCTTATTTTGAACTATGTAATGAACACTTATTTAACAGTTTATTATACAGTGAATTGAACAATATATTTAAAAATGTATTATATAGTGTATTGCATACTGTATTGAAATGAAAAATGTTCAGATTTTCCTATATTCTTAGTTGTTACATTAACGTTGTTATGGCTGTTCAGTACCGAAATATAGATATAAATAATAATCCATGTTCGTTTAAAGACACATCATGCCTCAGAAATCCATATTTTTTTATTCTTAAGAAATGTCAAATATGTGTTGAATAATGTTTGAATAGTAGAGTTAGAGCTGTTCACATGTTTATCAACTGACGGAAGTACAGCTGAACGTGCAGTAATGTGATATAAATGTACAAAAATGTAAACAATGTAGTTTTTTGACTTCCACACGAAATACTAATTCACGATAATGTAACCAAATACCAACAGAGCAAAAGCTGCAAAAAGATAGTTCATCTATGTGGCAATTCATTTGTGTGATGTTATCTTTTTTAAGAAACTGTAAAAAATACCAGAATAAAAATTTTCGATGAATAAAAATGGCAACATTTCTAAGTTTTGATGGGCATTGAAGTGGTAAAGTTTCATTAAATACCGTATATCAGGTTTTTAGAGAGGATCTAATTTTTGCATTATTCGCGTTCAATGAATATCGAAAAAAAAATAGATTCGCTATTTCCTTCAATTTTATACCGTAACGGGGATTTCGCGAGTTTCTCGAAGTTTCTTTTCTGATTTACATGTGTAATCTAGTTTAGTTTTATTTTAATTTACATTGTGATACATTCCAATCAATGTATCAAATATAAATTTTTGATATTCATGTCTGTTTGGTAGTTAAGAATCCAATATTTTTTTATTTATTCCCACTTATATTTAAATCTTATCCCGCAAAACTGCTTTCATAATTTCCAAATCACCTTATAATGCAGAAGATAATTCCAGAGAAAAAAGAAAAGCAAAATATCAATTTTCTATATTTGATTTATCAGTCATTTTTTTCATCAGGTACATAGTATCATCACCATTTAATCGTATACATTCTTCTCATATTGTTCTAATAATCGTCTTTGTTTGCCATGGAGACGAAGTAAATATCTGTATTCAGATCATATTATAAGGTTTCATTTGCTGATTTACAGTCGTTAAACCATATCTTTTAATATAGCACTGACTAGAAATATAGGTTCTTTCAATGTTAAAGACTTTGATGTCACAGGATTAATGTTCTTACAGTGCTTTAGTTACAATGGCAGTGAGAACATAAAATGACCAACATACTAATACTTAAAGAAAACAAAACATTTAAAATCTAATTGAGATAATTGAAATATTCTCAAACTCTAAATGTTGGAAAAGTGTATAACTTACAATGACAGTTATTTTGTATGAGAAGCTACGTGCGTAATATGAATTTTTGTTTGTGTATATAAATGATATTTGTCCACATGAAACAGTAAGTATGTGGGCGTTATTTACACTCTAAATTAAACAATTTTAAAATCAAAATCAAATATAGATATCTTACTCCAAATTTCTAGATTTTTATTTCACATATTCAATAGATCATTTAACATCAATCCAAAATTGAGCAGATTTATCAAAAGGTAATTTTTATTGAAAACAAGAGCTGTCAGTAGGACAGCAACGCTCGACTATTCTTAGTGCTTGATAGTAAAAAAAATGCTTGATACAGTTACCTCCTCCTGTTTTCAGGTTGGGGTCATGATGGTGAACAAGTGTGCAAAGTTTCAAAGCCATATGTCAATGGACTTTGAAAATATTTGAACTATTACAAAAACTTTAACATAAATTCTAAGTCGAAAAAGGGGCATAATTCTATCAAAATGCTTGATAGAGTTACCTCCTCCTGTTTACAGGTTGGGGTTATGATGTTGAACAAGTGTGCAAAGTTTCAAAGCCATATGTCAATGGACTTTGAAAATATTTGAACTTATTACAAAAACTTTAACATAAATTCTAAGTCGAAAAAGGGGCATTATTCTGTCAAAATGCTTGATAGAGTTACCTCCTCCTGTTTACAGGTTGGGGTCATGATGTTGAACAAGTGTGCAAAGTTTCAAAGCCATATGTCAATGGACTTTGAAAATATTTGAACTATTACAAAAACTTTAACGTAAATTCTAAGTCGAAAAAGGGGCATAATTCTGTCAAAATGCTTGATAGAGTTACCTCCTCCTGTTTACAGGTTGGGGTCATGATGGTGAACAAGTGTGCAAAGTTTCAAAGCCATATGTCAATGGACTTTGAAAATATTTTAACTATTACAAAAACTTTAACGTTAATTCTAAGTTGAAAAAGGGGCATAATTCTGTCAAAATGCTTAATAGAGTTACCTCCTCCTGTCTACAGGTTGGGGTCATGATGGTGAACAAGTGTGCAAAGTTTCAAAGCCATATGTCAATGGACTTTGAAAATATTTGAACTATTACAAAAACTTTTAACATAAGTGGTTACGCCGACGCCGACGCTCGGGTGACTGCAACAGCTCTACTTATTCTTATCGAATAGTCGAGCTAAAAATAGTAAAATCAAATCGTTTGTATATTTAGAAAACATTTGTTTTTTTTATTTGAAAAGTTCAAATATGGTAAAACCTCTAAAAACTATTACAAAACATTTATTTTCTGGTGATAATGAAATAAATATAATTCTTAAAGATATCATACTATATACAACAGTGCATAAACTCATCTTAAGGTAGAACGCGACACTTTGCGACATGACGTTGACCACCAAACCAGTTTTATAACATGATGTCGTTGCTTATCCTTGACAACAGTTACGGGTATCACAACGTCATCGGCAGACAAAATATCTTAAAATCTACAGTACTCGACGGATTTCTTTTTCGTCATGCTAATATCAAATATATCGTATTAACCTGCAAAATGTTTGAAAAATGGATAGAAATTTGGCAATTTTGTACAATTTGACGTTCAGTTTAGCTACAATTTTCGACTTTAAAAAGGCTTATTAGAAAAAGTCTGAAATTTCTTTTATTTTTTTTATCTAAACGTCCTTTTAAACGTACATATAGTTCTACCTTAAATATCAAAATATTAATTCTAAAATATGTGGCCAAGCACATTTTATTTTTTGTCCGAACACAGTTATTCAATTAAATTGCAACATATTGAATTTGGTAAATCGGTTTTAATTAATCAATCTTTTTTGTCGCCACTTTTGATCAATTTGAATTTGCAAGAGTTTACAAAGAAACAATAACCATTACTTAAAGTAAAAAAGGAAAACGGATAAAAACATATTCTGTTTATCCCTAACAATTTTAGAAAATCGACATAACGTTTTCAAGTTTTAATTCTTAAAGCACATATTGATCATATTTATTTCTCAAAAAAGGATTTGGGGTGGGTACTCGTTAATTGGGGGTTTTAAAAAAATATTTCCTTTTTGTAAACTTTCCAAAGCTTCCTGAAAAAGCTGAAGTTTTTAACCTTTAAGGAAAAGGGATTTTATCTCTATGTAGTTTTTTTTTCTAGAGAAAAAAAACTGTTTTTTGTTTTTTTTGCTACTTTAAACCCGGGGGATATTGGGGCGTGGACGGAATTTGCTTTTCCCCTTTGTCCCTGAAAAGACTCAATTAAAAAGGGGCCCCTATTTTGTCAATTTTTTCAAAGTTTGGGGTTCTTGGGGTTTCCCTTTGCTAAATTTTATTTTAAATGTGTAATGAAATTCGAGTTTAGGGAAAGAGGGGTTTATTTTGCTTAAATTGGCCCCAAAGGGGTTCCCAAAACCAAAACTTTTTAAAACTTGAAATTCAATAAACAATATAAAAAATGTATTGGAATAAGATAATAGAATGAAAGCTTCATAAAAGGTCTATTTATTTACTTTTTTTCAGTTTTGTCTTAAAATAATGAAAAACATCTATATTATAACAAATGTAAAACATTTTCTGTGAACATAAATTAAAGACAATTTGATACTGTATGAACTATTGTCAGTTTGTGTAAGCTTCAACTCTGATGTCGTTTGTTTCACAACTAAGTTATGAATAAAAAAGATGCTACATGCAAAAATTTTAACTTTTGGCACGAAATTTATTTCATAATTTCTGTATAAATATATTATTATTATAATACTACCTTCATATTGTATTCTACCATCATCGTTTGTATCCACTTGTTTTATCATATCATCTATTTCCTTGTCTGTTAGACAGTCCCCCAGTGTTTTCATCGCTTTTCTAAGTGACAGAAATATATCATCCGCCAAAATGATCATTGTGTTAAACGATTATCCATAAATTTCATTCCATTTATGAAAAACCGAAAAGGCGAACCGTTAAAGATCGTTCTTAACGGTTAGCTTTGAAGGACGACAAATCATTTCACACCTTAAACAATGTAACCAATTATATATCCAAAATTTTCTCAACGTGGATATTAATCATTAGTGGTTTCCAATATGATTAATCTAGTTTAATTTTATCGCTCAAGTCCAGTTAATCTATATAAAATTCATATTTTACGCTATCTTTTTTAATTTTCCGAGTCTAAATATTCAATATAAAATCTATATTGTACGCGAAATAACTTCAATCTTAACATAACACAAAACACTCATGATTTTTCCATTTTTCCTTACATTTGATATGCTTTCACCTTAAGACCTTCGGAATTGGTGATGTGTGATAAAGAGTTAATTGTATAATGTTGAGTGTAATACTGATTCTATTTTACTCGTACACAGCCGGAAAACCTTTATTGTCCTCGAAGTATTATAAGTTTTACAGATGTGTACTTGTCCAGCAAAAGACAGTCTTATACACAACAATGAATGACAACCTCATACTATCGTCCAAGAACCATCTTACATGTAAAATAAATATCTTTAAACAAAACATAACCATATTTTTCAACTATACGCTTTATGAACTAGTTAATAAAGGTGCACAATTTTCTTTTTGTCCGACTGAAACTTTCTTACAAAGAGTTTCTACAAACCTTAATTTATCTGAGTCTAAATATCCACTACCGTCTTTATCGAACGTTCTAAATGCTGAACGAATTACTTCTTCCTTGTTTGATAACCCACCTTCACCTTTAACATAGTAAGCAAGATTGTTACAAAAGATTTGAGTAAAAATTATATGAATCACCTAGTTTTATTTCTTTGTAATTATTTTCCGTATGTTCGTATTAATCATAAGCCGGCTTTCGGCTTTTGATTCCACACATGCGAAATAAATACTGCCCAAGATCAGCAAACATATCTGTGCTCTCAGATCATGGCCTGAACTGTTCACTATTCAGCCAGTACTAAGTATGAAATAGTTTTTTGTTGTTATTTTAATTATGAATAAATTTGCCTAGATTTAAAGGTGCAGAAGTCCATTGAAGATATTAAGCGTGGTGATAATTGAATATATCAACGTGAGAGTAAAGATGACGTACATA